>NC_133363.1:47196578-47291578 GCF_049309525.1 Garra rufa | reverse complement strand
CACATTTTGCAACATCCCTAAAAACAGAGGTAAAATCCTCGTAATGTGACACTTCTGCAACATCTGCACTTAGGAAAGTATGCTGGGAAAAAAAGGAAAAGTGTTTGTCTTTGGGCTTTCACTGAGGGGTTCTGAAATGCTGCTATTGAATGCTTGGGCTTGCGGTAAAAATGTCAACCTGCTATTCATAGAAACCCTCAATTTATCATGAAGCCACTTTTAGAGGCGAAGAGGTGGAGTGTGTGTGTGTGTGTGTGTGTGTGTGTGTTCATGTCTATGAATGTGTGTAGTGCATATACACATCAGAGGGAAAAGGCTATCATAGCTCTAACCAGAATTGTAATTATGATATTGCGAAACTTTACAAATCTCCATTTACTAGTGTCCATATTGCTGTTGTCTATCTATCTATCTGGTCTATCTGTTTATCTTGTCTGTCTATCTATCTTGTCTGCCTGTCTATCTATCTATCCATCTATCTTGTCTGTCTGTCGATCTGTCTATCTATCTGTCTATCTATCTATCTATCTATCTATCTATCTATCTATCTATCTATCTATCTATCTATCTATCTATCTATCTATCTATCTATCTATCTATCTATCTATCTAGTCTCTCAGTATGTCTATCGATCTACAGTATCTATCTATCTATCTATCTATCTATCTATCTATCTATCTATCTATCTATCTATCTATCTAGTCTCTCTGTCTGTCTGTCTGTCTATCGATTTATCTATCTTGTCTGCCTGTCTATCTATTTATCTATCTTGTAGTCTGTCGATCGATCTGTATATCTATCTATCCATCTTATCTGTCTGTCTGTCTGTCTGTCTGTCTGTCTGTCTGTCTATCTATCTATCTATCTATCTATCTCTCTATCTGCCTGTCTATCTGACTGTCTATCGATCTTGTCTCTGTCTGTCTATGTCTATCTTGTCTGTCTGTCGATTGATCTGTATATCTATCTATCCATCTTATCTATCAATCCATATTGCCTCTCTCTCTCTCTCTCTCTAGTCTCTATTTATCTATCTATCTAGTCTGTTGATCAATCTGTATATTTATCCATCTTATCTGTCTATCAATCTATATTGTCTGTCTATCTATCGATCTTGTCTCTCTGTCTATCTATTTTTCTATCTTGTCTGTCTGTTGATCAATCTCTATATCTATCTATCCATCTATATTGTCTGTCTATCGATCTATACTGTCTGCCTGTCTATCTCTTTATCCATCTATCTTGTCAGTCTGACTTTCTATCTATCTATCTTGTCTGTCTATCGATCTTGTCTCTCTGTCTATCTATTTATCTTGTCTGTCTGTCGATTGATCTGTATTTCTATCTAGCCATCTTATCTGTCTATATTGTCTGTCTGTCTATCGATCTATCTATCTATCTTGTCTCTCTGTCTATTTATCTATCTATCTTGTCTGTCTGTCGATCCGTATATCTATTTTTCTTGTCTGTCTATCAATCTATCTTCAATCTACCTATCTATCTTGTCTGTCTGCCGATCGATCTGTCTATCTATATAGTCTGTCTATCTGCATATCTATCTATCCGACTGTCACTCTATCTTTCTATCTAGTCTGTCTGTCTGTCTCTCTATCTAAATTCAAATTCAAATTCAAAATTGCTTTATTAGCATGACTGTAAAATTACAATATTGCCAAAGCATTAAGTATATGTTGAGGAACATAATAACAATGAGAACATCTAAATAATTTCAATAATTAAAAATATTATAACAATTTAAATTTAAATAACAAAATTGAAAAACAGTGTAACAAAATAGAAAGTGTAAACATTTGATACCACAGTGTTTAACATATAAACATACACATGCTGAGGGTCACTGTGGTAGAAAATAAGAAAACACACTGAGGTCAGACATAATACACATTACATACATTGCATAGATTCACCTGCTATCTCTCAGGCTGTGGCACATCCATACGTATCTAGCAGCCAATGTTGCTGTCTGTCCCTCTCCTAGTATTATTTTTATTTTTTCCTCTTCAGTCATGGCTGTAAAATTATTTATGATATTTGTGAATTTATTTATATATAGGTCTCTAATTGATTTAAATTTGTGGCAGTGAAGGAGGAAGTGCATCTCTGTCTCAATCTCTCCTGTCTCGCAGTGAGCACACACTCTTTGCTCTCTGGGTAACCAGCTCTTCTTCTTCTTCTTCTTCTTCTTCTTCTTCTTCTTCTTCTATCTATCTATCTATCTATCTATCTATCTATCTATCTATCTATCTATCTATCTATCTATCTTGTCTGTCTGTCGATCTATCATCTAGCAATCTATTGTGTCTGTCTATCTATTTAATTATCTGTATGTCTTTTTTGAATGTTTGAGTAGCATCAACCCACCTAGAGAATAGTATCTTTTATGAGAGACTGTACAGTTTTCTGTACAGCTACAGAGAAATCATTGGAAGTATTCTACATTACTGTGCCGGGATAGAAACAGTCCTCCATCATCAGAGAGTATGATGGCTAAGAGCTTTGTGAAACACATGCAGAGTTTGTTTATTGGAGTTGAAAGTAAGGTCACCATGCATGGGGTTCCACTTCAGTCAGTGCTAAACAATCAATGCAAGAGTAATCAATGCTGAAACACAGGAACCCCTCCATCTGCACAAGTTTAACAACACATTCTGCGGTGTGACTCCTTTCCCAGAAAAATCATAAATAATAAACACACAGCAAGAGGCCAAATCGCATGTTGTATAACCGTGTATGGATTATCAGCCTATTAGGGCGCAAGGGCTTGAGCGGAGCTCGTGAAAACGCTTCCCAGATGAAGACAAGCACAGCTGCAGTCAGCATGTCTGCCGGGTATAGATGGCCTGTGATTGAAGAAAATCTCCTCCAGTCTCCCTCTGTTCTGATGTAACCAACTAATGACAATGTGGTTTAACAGCACTTTCAGACATTCTCGGCTTTAGAAAAGAAAGATAGAAAGAAAAAAATCCTGGGAACTTTGAGGTCCCTGCACATTGTGCGAATACGCTTTGGACTGCGCACACAGAGAAATGAGAAGCTATGAGAGAAGAAATGGAGAACAAAAGAGTTTCAAAAAGAAGAACAAGAATGATAATCAAAAGAAGGTGAGGCCTGTGGATCTGGAGACACTAATTGAATTTCATGGCAGTGGACTTTTGGTCCCCAGACACAAATACGACTCTGATTGCATGGCAAAATAACAGCTTAGAGAGAGAGCGAGAGTATGGAGAACCGCTGTATAGCCAAACGAGTCTGTCCTAGTCATCTGCCCATAAGCACAAAATGGTTTTTCCTCTTTTTTTGTTAACAATAAAAGCTTTTGTTCTTCATTCTCATTCATCTGATATGAACAGGCCTCACCATTTAGCAAGCAGATTAAACATGGTATCACAAAGCACAGTCTTTCTGAGTAATTCCTGCAGCCAAAATACGCATTTCATGCTTAATCAACTAGTGCTACTAAGGGGCAAACTTACTACACTAATTGACTACTCTAATTTTCTAACCACAAAAATGTAGTTTCGAAAAACATATACTGTAGCCAGTTGAGTCTGGCAAAGGGAGTGCTACTAGTTTAAGCATTTATAATATAAGCCTGTGTGTAAAGACTGGGAAAAGCGATTGACCTATTATTATTTTTTAACAACGAAAACCTTTTGTGTGTGTGTGTGTGTGTGTGTGTGTGTGTGTGTGTGTGTGTGTGTGAGAATGTAAATGGTGTATAATAGTTATTATTAGTTATTATATACTGTTTTTCTTAGTCTAGTTTACATAACATATTAATAAAAAGTTTTAACATTAATAATCACACACAGCACTTTCCACATATGGTAGGTGTACAGAAAAAAAAATCATATAATATTTAATTTACTTGTGAACACAGCTGTTTACTGTTGTTGAATGCACAGTTGTGTAATGGCGGTGCAAATCTTTAGAGATCCACCAGATGGGCCTCTTTGTTATGGACCCCTCGAAAAGATTCAAAGTGTAAATATCGGTCAATAATATCGGTAAAAATCATTTGATCTCTGATTGGGAGATCTAAAAATAATGCTTAAATAATCTTGCAAACACATGCCAGAATATGCACTTACATCCTATAAAACATTGCTGAAATGCGTTCATTGAAATGTGTCTCTCTTGATTTTATCTTAGTAAGCACTGTTCCTCTGGGTCATCTTCAGTTTAAAGCTTCTTAAATTAAACACAGGGTTCTGATTAAATGAGTCTCCATAAGTCTGCATGGATCATCACTGCTATCCAGACTGGCTTTTGTACTACTTTGAAGAACTGAATGAATGATCCTGATCTTTTACCATATATCTTACAACACTGTAAAACCTGAAAACCTGAAAAAAAAAACAACAACCTGAAACTGAAAAAACTGTAAAATAAAAGCCGTTACCCATTTTAAAGTTCCGTTTAGGCATATGAATGAAACTAATGAAGAAATGAATGAGCAACTCAATTAAAGACCTAAAGCACATGGGAACTCAACCACTACAAGCTCCAACTAAATGACATCATGTCATAAACTTTGACTAGTGGCCACATAAAACGAAAGCTTTCAGACCAAACAGAAGCCTGTGGAAACCAGTACTGCAGTCAATTGAATAAATGAATGAAATAAAGAAACTGTTTACTCAAAAATGAAAATTTGCTGGACATTTGCTCACCCTCAGGCCATCCAAGGAACAGATGTATAGACATTTAGCATTACATCACTTGCTCACCAAGGATCCTCTATGGTGAATAGGTGCCGTCATAATGACAGCAGCTCATAAAAGCATTACAATAATCCACAACATGACTTTAGTCCATTAATAAACGCCTTTTGAAGTGAAAAGCTGGGTGTTTGTAATAAACAAATCCATCATTAAGACATTTTTCATTTCAAACCATTTCCTCCAGCTAAAAGAGTCCTCTATGCTTTCTCCAACAAAAAGTCATCTTGTCTGAATTAGGAGAGAAATATGCACGGATCAAGCACCATTTACAAGCAAAAACGGTCCAAACCACTTCTAGACATTTATGTCGGTGAATTTTGATGTGACAGGACATCAGGGGATGGACTTTTTCACTGAAGGAAACGTTTTCACGGATTACAGACTGGTATTTTGGCCAGACACAGTTTTTACTTTAAAAGACATTAACTGATGGGTTGGAATCGTGTGGATTACTTATTGTTTATATCAGCTGTTTAGACTCTCATTCTGCTGGCACCCATTCACTGCAGAATCCACAATTCAAGCAAGTGATGTAATGCTAAATTTCTCCAAATCTGTTCAGATGAATACTACCAACCGCGGAAGGCACTACCACACCTAATTAATATTTATAATATTAACAACATGAAAAAAGCATATAAACTGCCTGGTTCATATTTAAACCCAGAGTGAGCTGTATAGCCAAAACCGATATAATATACAGTTCACATTTTGGGCTAAGTAAGATCATTATTATTATTATTTCTCTTTAAAAGTGAGTCTTTTTATGCTCGGCATTTAAAAAAAATGTTTTCTATGTTTAAAATGTAATTTATTTCTGTAATGGCAAAGCTACATTTTCAGCAGTCATTACTCCAGTCTTCAGTGTCACATGATCCTTTAGAAACCATTGTAATATGATGATTTGGGCTTGAGAAACATTTTCTGTTATTATACGTGTAAATTGTTTTCAGGATTCTTTGATTTGATTATTTGATTTGGAAATCAACTTGAAAGTCTTTACTGTCACTTTTGATCAATTTAATGCATCTTTGCCTAACAAAAGAACAATTCCTTCTAAAAAAAATCTTACTCACCCTTGAATAGAAACTGTAGTGTATATATATATTCAGATGAAATTCATTAACATTATTTGATTATAGCTTGCACATTATATTTGACCACAAGCACTATCATGCTGATGCCAGACTGTTGACTGTAAAACCACACCTGCAAGAAAAGGAGGATTATGGTTAAGAGGAAAACAGTTAGTCAGCCTCTGATCACAAATGAGACTTAAATAGAGAGCATACGTGCGAGACTTGATGCAGTCCGTCCTTGGTCTTCTCCGAGTGCCCAACAGCCCTGGGGTTAGACAGAGTTAGACAGACTAATGAATCACTTTACAGTGCAACCAGAGTCTGGATGACAAGCTGCCGACTCTTTCTGCGGGCTCACCCCTTTGCCGGGAAGTGAACACCATAACAGATCTTTCTCCTACAGAGCCAAGTCAGAGGAGCCAGGAGACAACAACAATTAAACAACTACCGCAAGTCATGCTTCGCTCTAAAGAGCCCCTGAAAGATCTCAAACAAATGTCAAAGACTGTAGTCTTACTCTGAGAAAAAAACGTTTGACAGTGCTGAGAGCTGTCAACGGTATTGCTCATGCAACGGCATAAGATTGAGCAAATGCAAGAGGCTTTGACATAAAGCTCTTTCACTTCAAAAATGAAATTTCTGTGAAACATAACAACATGAAGCTTTATATACAGTACTTTCATTGTATCCACAGTAGAAATTCACACAGGTGTAATGAGTAAATGACAACAGACCGCTTGTTTTTCAGAGAGTTATCCCTTTAGTCTGTGCATGTATATGGATCATAGATGACATACTGTGGGAGTAGCTCATATGCACAACCTTTGCAGTTTAAGGTGTTTCCTCATAAGCAAAACTGTCAGAGAAGCACAAGACCTTCATGCAGTAAATCAGCAGAGCCTCTTTCAGTCCCAGTTCTGTTCTCGTAACATCAACTTTCTGCCAGTCTAGACATTTTTTGGGGTCTCAGGAAGAAAACATTTGCTTTTCAGTCCTGCCAAGAAAGATTTCAGTAGAGTGCACACAGTCGCAGACATTCATGAGACATTCCTTTTGTTTTGGGGTGTACTGTTACTATTTAGGGACGCCAAAATTGTTGGATAACCTCGTGTAAGCGATAGTGATTTGGAAACCTTACTCTAAGATAATATGATTTCTGAAACAGATGTATTTGACTTGAAATTTAAATAAACAGAGGCAGTGCCTGATCCAAAATGCTGAGGGGTTGACTGGAATTGGACAACTTCTCTCTCAGTTCTTCTGTTCCAGCCAATGTGGCTGCCTCTTCTGTCAGTAGGTGGTCAGTCTCGATTAGTATAATGTGGGCCTGCATTTCTGCCATGTGAAAATGATACAATCGGCTTCATGTGCTGCCAGTAAAATATGATGAAACCACTGCCATGGTATCACTTTGTTATATTCCAGGTCTTTATTGAGTGCTTCGTAAATAAATAAGCACTTATCAAAGCTTTTTTTCCCTCTGCACCAAACCTTCAGTTCTGGCACGCGGCTCGAAACCACCTCCAGCGGTAGTTATGAACACGGGGATGCTGCGAGGAAAGTAAGCCAGAGTTTTCCGGCACGGCTCACACTTGTCTAAAGATGGATTCGATTTACCTGACTCAGCCAAACTTCGCCTCTCATGACCAAAGACTGAAGTTCTTGGGGTCACCGCTTTGGAGACAGACCGCTGGGAATGCAGACCCTCTGTGTCTCTTTGACTGTGATTAGAGCTTCTCAAATTCGTCACCCTGCGGTGTGGGCTTGGAGCCGCTTTCTCTGCCTCAGATTTGAATTCTTGAAATAACCGTGACTGTGCCATTCTTTCTTCCATTCCTTCTCTCGGAACTATTTCACAAGCCTGACTAAGCTGTTCCCCAGAGCCTGCGTTTGCGGTAGATCCAACCAACTGTCAGGTGCTGACAGCGATTTAAAATGCCCTGACTTCTTTATTTTTGCCAAGGCATTCCTCTTTTCAAATTCACTCATTTCATCTTTCTTCTGCTTTTTCCTTATGCGGACTTGGGATCACATGGTCCGTGACTGAGAATCCCCCGAATCCGTTTGTCATGATGAGGGGTAGAGTACTCCCTCTGCATCCTGACCAGTGTTCAAAGGCCTAAGGAACGCCAGCTACAACTAAGTAAATGTGGTTTTCCATCTGCCCATAATGGTAGTCCTGGACGTCTGCGAAAGCCATTACATACGCACAGAAAAATTAAAGTTAAATACCCAAAGATCTGGAGTTTTCCATGTGTTTGTGAAATCGACACTTATTGTGGGACAAATGTAACACGATTGGATGAGGACTTGCTGTCCTAATGAAGCAATAAATTCCAGATTTTACAACTGCTAGTATGGATTTCTCAACACTTGGATTACTTTTTCAGAATTCTTCACACAGTCAGCACAACAGCAGTCTATGTGGACTAAACTGTGGATCATTTATCACTGGTTTGGCACAAAAAGCATTCAACAACTACATCTTTTAAATTACATTAATTATTTTCTTACTCATGTGCAAACACCACCAACATTTTTACTTACACCAGTTAAACTCAAGTTCAAGACCTAACATAATACGAAACTGTGTAAGATAGCAATTTGCTACACTTCTACAGTAATACCATATTGAAATACAGTATATTCCAAATCTAAAAAAAATCAATTCCAAAATTTCAATTTTATTACCATCTATAAAATAGGGGAAACTTGTATTCTGCACAGAAAACAATGTGTTCTGTAATGTAAACATAGATTATGTAACATATGCTGCAGTGAATTTCTAAACAGTAATGAGTGTCATTCTTGTTTTGTAAAGAAATTTTACAATAGAAATACTGTATAATGCACTGTTGTTAGTGTTTTTAATGTGATTGTCTTATGTGTGACAGTGCATTTTATGGTGACAAGCTTTGCTAGTGTTATGAAATAATGACCTGTTTTCAGACACATATGAAGTGTTTTAATAGTTGTAGTGCATTTTAAATTTTAAATGAACAGCTGTGTCAAGCTAAAAGTTGGTTAGGTAGTGCCCTATGATGTGGAATCCAGTCACAAAAATGTAATGTTATAAGTATTTTACAGTTTCTTATGAGAAAAACTATGGTCATATCATATACAAACAGAAACTTAAAAGGTCTTCACAGCGACCCGTTAATATAAAAGTTCGGTTTAACTTGAAGAAACTGTGACAGAAATATATTACATAAAATAATGAGTACTACTACTACTAATTTTTTTATTAAAACATTATTTTAAAAGGACTATTTACCAGATTTTTTTGTACCATAATTTATTTTCGGGTAAAATGTAAATACACAACACTTCTCAAAATACATATCAAAATTATATTTCTTATGTACTGTATATATAAATTAAGATTGTCAGTGCTCAGGCCATACGCCGCACAGTGCAACCAGTTGGTTTGCATAGGCATCATCCCAGAGGGAAGCCTCATTTGAAGCTGGCTCACAAGAAAGCCTGCAAACAGTTTGCTGAAGACAACCTGTCCAAGAGCATGAATTACTGGAACCATGTCCTGTGGTCTGATGAGACTATGAGATAAACTTGTTTGTTAATCAATTAATTTAAGATGCTTTTGATGGAATGGAATCCAAAAAAATATTTGAAAACACAGAAATTGGAAAAAATATAACTGAAAAAAAAAAAAAAAACTATTTCATAGGGCCTTACAATGTTTATTTTTAATAAATTGCTGGTTGTGTACGTTTTATGATTTCAATTAATTAGACATGCTATTTGATTATTATTCCTTAATTTAACCATTAAACCAGAGTCTAGAAAAAAATAAACAGAAAAAAATAAAAATAAAAAGACATTTGAAAAAAAAAATGGAATTTGGGAAAAAATAAAACAGCTTTCATAGAGCCTGAGTTAGTAGAACTGTGTGAAGAGTTTTGAAAAAATGACTTGAGTATTCAGAATTGTAAATAACTTTAAACCAAGGGCTAGTGGACTTAGCTGTGCTATATCCTTTTGAGAGCACCTGGAAAAAGTCGTGGTGGTACTGTACATTGCTCTAAATCTAAGATACCAACCCATTTGGCCAGGTACCTTAGAACAGTAGTTTTTCATCTGTGGGTCACACAAAGTGTAAGAATGTTGGTACACTGATTATGTCAGAAGTTCTAAAATTCAATTAACAAGTTTGTTGTTATATTTACAGAATGTTCACATGACTCAGTTGGTCACAGTCAGATGACAGCACTGATTTCTGCACTGCATTTGAAAAAAAAAAAAAAAAAAAATCTGTAGTCTGATTCACTTCCAAGTTTTTTCATTTAGTAAACATTTAAAAAGACTCAGTTTAATTTTTCTGAATTACTTCAGTTAGGCTGCACTTGTGTCCAGAGGCGGACAGTAGTAACATATTTTTACTCTGCTGTGAAATTACTTTGTAAGTGTCTGTACTTCATCAGAGTGTTTTTCTTTAGAAAACTTTACAACATTCCAAAGCATAATATTGTACTTTTTACTGCACTATGTTTCATAATAAATATAATTTAATACTTAATTACATTAGAAATCTATTACTTTCTTACTTTTACTCAAGTAAAAGTAATTCAAAAATGTACTTGAGTACAAGAACTACATTTTTGAATGTTCTTAAATATCAAAGGTAAACCAAACATCAACTTTTATTTATGAAATTCGGTGCGGTAAAAAGTATGACATTATGCTTTGGAATGTAGTGAAGTAAACTTGAGTAAAGTAAAAATACTTCATTACTGTCCGCCTCTGCTTCTGCCATGAACAAATCAGTGCATGAATGAATGCATGGAAGAAAGAAAGAATGAATGTACTGCTGTACCCCTCTAGGTGGGTCCTAGTTTGGGAACCCCTCTCTTAGAATAATTTTTGAGTACAGTACTATGGTTCACTAGTAGATCAGATTGATATGCACCAACATCCAATCAGAAATGCTAAATGTCCTAACTACAACATCACTACGGCAATTAAACACTTTGATTTGATCAAATATGACAGGTCATAAAAATATTCAATTACAGCATCCATCAAAACACTAAAAAGCTCTCCATTCTCATTCAGAATGACTTTTTTATGAGTCTTGTCGCCACTGTTCCTCCTTCAGACTTTAAAAGGTTTTCTTCACCTTTTTTCTCTCCTCACCATCTATTTTTAACTATGCTTTTAACAATGTTTTTTTCCTTAACAAGGCATGGACAAGGGAGGACTTAAAATGAAGACAATGATGACAATGTTATCACTTGGGCTCTTCATCAGCATTCTTGTCTCTTATGGCCTATTTGGAGTGTAGGTGAGTGACAGTAGAGAGATGCAAGAAGAAAATGCTGTCCTGAGACGTCTCCTTAATGCTAAACACATGGCCAGGAGCAGGACTCGTCTGCAGACTTTTGGCCTGGAATTCTCCCCATTCAATTTCCTTTGTTGGCTCCTGAATTTTATACACAAAGCAATAATGAAACAATACTAGTGCTGTTATGAATATGTCTGTCACCTTCGTATGCATACTAATAGAACTGACCTGTTATTATTAGCACATTCACACACCATTTTGAGGTAAGACAGCTGTCTTAAGTGAAGCCTCAAAACTTTCAAACTGGTGAAAAGAACTACTACTAGAACTACCTACTAGTCTAATGTTGCTTCAGATCTATGAAGTCTATGCCTATAGCAAAATAATTAATTTAATTTTGCATTTTGGTCGAAATAAATATTAATTCTCTTCAGGAAGTGACACAGTTGGTTTCTTACACAGTAATGCCACAATGTATGCCTACCAAGCATCATTTAAAATATTTATAGAAAGGAAACATATTTGTCCATCAATAAGCACAGCATCTGGCTCTAGTGAAAGGCCTTAACAGCAAATAAATGAGGGGTATGCAAGCTATAGTCATCGTGCACACACACACGCGCACACGCACACGCACGCACGCACACACGCACACGCACGCACACACGCACACACACACACACACACACACACACACACACACACACAAATGCCACCAAATTGAGGGACTCTATATAAACACAAGCTCTGGAAGCCCTTCTTTCTTAATGTCATTATAAATTCCTTCCTAAACCCTTTGCGATTAAAATGATTATTTTAGATGTTTATTTTAAACATTGCCCTTTGCTTTCATGCCTATCCAGGCGTCTTTTTCTCCACTGAGCAAAAACATAGCACAGGGAACATACTGGAGTTTGCTGAACCAAAGAGTTTCCACTATGTGGACAGCAAAGGCTTTTTTTTAATTATTTTTCTGGGGGCTGGGGGAGCAGAGGGTAACTATCGGCTAATGGACTACGCAGGCAGTAGGGGTAAGACAGTTAAAAAAGACAAGAGGCTTACTGCATGTCTGCAGCGTAGAAAAAGCACTTGGATGGAGATCTACTGGTGAAGCTCCAAATAAAGACTGTAGAGATTTAATCCTAACTGCTTTATCATTCTAACAGAGATTTTATGACCATTGTGACTAAGAATAGTAAAAGAAAAGTCCATCTCTCTGTAGGGTTGCATTGATGATAATATTCTTAATGATATGCTACAGCATTTTTAATACAACTCGGTAAAAAATAGTGATTTCTTTCATTTTTATGAAATGATATTGATTCTTAAATCCCAAAAATCTATTATTCTAGCCTGTTTTCAACACTGTATATCACCTCCTGTCCAATAAATAGCAAAAAGCTTTGTGCTTTGTTACTTTTGATATAAAACAAAGTCTCAGATTTAAAATTCTGTCAATTTTATTACGGGATTCTAACAATAAATGCAATTTTGGCGCTGTTTAATGCAAAGTGACCGATTTCTGTACAGAAGCAGCAGCACAAAGCGCACATGAACTCCACTTTATACCAGTTTCAGCACAAAATAAACATGAATGAACATCCGAAGGTATGTTAAAAGAAAGAGTACAACTTACTGAAATCCACATCCTGTTTCATGTAATCGCTCATTCAGTGTTTCAACCATGCAAAGACATCAATGTAACAGCTTGTAAACAATGTCATGTAAAGTCACATTTACCTCAGAAAAAACATATTTAGTGACCATAAACTCATTAGTCAGCTAGAAAACAATTCTAGAGGCCTAACATATTATAATTTTTACTGTTCTTCAATGCTCATTTTGTTTAAATAAATCCATCATTTTTTTTGATAGTCAACATTAAAATCTTTATATTTCAAAAAACAAATTGGAGTAGAAATACAATTATGTAATTGTTACTCTATTATTATAAAAACTTAATGGCACAATATGTAATTTTCGCCACTGGAGAGCGCACATTCAAAACAAACAATGAAACAAAGGCGTAATTTTATGATGCCGTGATTAAGTTTGGAATCATGGGGGTGGTCGTCTTCATCTCCACAACTGATGCAATACTTTGGCATGTTCTGTACCTGATCTATATCCGAAACAATAGATATTGAATCGAATCGGAAAGGGAATCTAATTAAATTGTGAAATTTGTGTCAAAACCCAGCCCTAATTTTTAACATTATGGCCACTGACCGATAAAGAGAAGATCTTAACAATTCAGTACTATTTTGTCTAAATAAACAAATTTTGGCTAAATAAAAAATCACTAAAAGGGAAATCATTAAAAAAGAAAAAGTAAATTTAGCATCATAACATTATGAAAAACGGATGTTTATTTTGAAATTTGCTTAATATATTTTCTAGTTTTAATAAATTTTACATGTAAAAAATAATATTCTGTAGTGAGCATTTTTATATTTGGATTACATTTTTCCGCCATGCAACAGAGGAAATGAGCATGCAGTTAAACATCAAATATTGGCCGGCAACAGGTTTTCATACATCAGCGATTAAATGTTTAAGAAAAGAAAATCTGTATTTCGGCAGCAGTAGTCATGGACACAAAACCACCAGGTTGTTGGAAAGATGTGTTCCTGTTCATAGCAACCCAGGGAGATGTAAAACAAAAATGTTTTTGACTCCGTGCCCTCGTTTTGTGATGATGCGTTATATGTGATTGAAGCCTTGAATAGACTCTCGGAGAATACATGGGTGGCCCAACATTGAAATGGCTTATAAAATTTGCACCATTTTTGAACTGAGCCTTGTCATTTGTTGGAATTTGGAGAAGGAGTATCAAATTTAAAGACCTGAGTGTATAATAAATGTTTAAAATATCATGTTTAAACATTTCTGCAGTGTTTGGTTCGTTGCCCTTTTTCAAAAGTGTGAACTCTCAAGGAGGGATATCACAGGAATACTGTTTTTGGATCCGAGATGGCGGGCTCACCTCGGTTCTGCTGATAAATGGCTAGAATCGTTCCAAGTCTCCAAGTCTCCTTGTCAGGTTGTAAAGTCCTACTTTTTCGAATCAAGACCGCCCAGGGTGCATCACGCTCTCCCTTTATTTTTGATATCGAAAGTGCTGGAAAGCAAAAAATGAAATAACAACAGGCTTATACTTGTGCTCGATTTAACACATTAAAATGTAAAATGCATCTACAGACGACCCATTCTACACTATCCCTGCCCCCCAAATCACCTCATGCTACTCCACAATCTTCTGGCCTCCTTCCCTCGTAAAAATATATGTCATAACCTGCAAATTTGCAAAGGCTCCCCCTAGAAGGAAGTCTTTTATTAGGCATTATGTTTTCTTTTGCCGCAGGCGGCAGACAAAATAAACCCGACCTGAGATTTATTTCTTGTTCCTCTTGGCAGCGTGGCATCCAAGAATCACACGGCGCTCTGGGTTCACCGCGAGAAAAGAATCTTAATCATAACAATGGGTCCGACGACGGCAGTAGACAACGGAGCGCTAGATGCTATGCGCTGAAGTGGAGAGGAGGGAGAGGGGAAACGAAAAACATAATGTGTTTCATTGTACCACTGAGAGAATAAGTAGAGCAACTGTTGATTTAGTCTTTGTTTCAGTATTTTCATTCATTCCCCCTAGAAGACAAGATTGAATATTCAGCTCACCGCTCCCAGGGACTCCAAGGCAAACAGGAGTCTCGCAGTGAGTGACCCTTACTCCACATCTCCGGGCGAGACCAAGCCAAAGTGAGGATGGAGGAAAAGTTTAGCAGGCAGGAAATTGCTCCGCTCTGCTGCACAGAACACAAAATGAGTTAGCGAAAGAAGGGCTACTGTTGGGCCTGTGTGATTCTGAAGCATTGCAGGGAAAACGCATCTCTTACAGGCAACACAGACGCTTGCTTTTAGCCAAACTTTTACCCAGCCTCCAGGCAGATAATGCTAATTCTGGACTCAAAGCTGCCAGAATTTCTTTAGATGAAGATAACAATGACATATGCATACGGAATATTACTTTTGTATAAAGAGTATCTAGTATCTTTCTGCTAAATGAAAAATAAAATACAGGTGCTTGTATTCCCTAGAGCTGTAAAGTGAGACTCAAGAAAAGATCTTTTTATGGATGGACCAAAAACAAAGTTATTCTATTCCTAAAAATGAAAACTGGTTTGACAGTTTAAACTTAAGTTGCATTAATTTGTTTGGGATGCAACAAACGTAATATTTTAGTTTTAGTTTATTGTATTGTTTTCCCCTTTTCACTCTTCATGCTTAATGGGTAAAGACAGTATAAAAGTGAACTGTTACAGAGTATTTAACCTGGGCTAAATGCAGTAAGAACTGCTGCGTTTCCTGAATTGTTAAAATACGCACATCATGTCCTGCCAGTCATGCAAACATAGAATTAAACGAATATGAGAAGTACAGTCTGTGAAGACAAAAAGTGGCCAAAAGAAGAAAAAGAAAAGTATTTTGTTTGACAGATATTGGTTTTACGCATACTTCTATCCACAAAAAAATAAAATCATTTCAGTATATTTCAGTAAAACGCAGGAATATACATCTAATGTCAAATTTATTTGCATAGGCTTTCATGAATGTTTATGTTAATGTTTAGAATATCTTAAAGGGGTCATCGGATGCCCATTTTCCACAAGTTGATATGATTCTTTAGGGTCTTAATGAGAAGTCTAGAACATACTTTGGTTAAAATTTCGGTAGTGTAAAAAACTTTTTACCTGGTCAAAATCAGCCCTTTTTAGAGCGAGCTATTCTGTTGCATGTTCCTTTAAATGCTAATGAGCTCTGCTCGCCCCGCCCCTCTCTGCCATGGGATGACGAGCCGTAATGTTTACTTTGGCCGCATTTAGCTGCAAAACTTGCTAACTAGCACATTACAAAGAAAGGCCATTTGCAAAGATGCATAAAAAAGAAGCTGAGAATGACCTGATTTTAAAAAGGGGATATTACTTTTAAAGATTAAAAAAATACCACTGGGTGGATTTGTATCATTGTAGGGTGGTTGTGTACACAAACTGCCAACACACATTAATGTTCAAACAACATGTAAAAGTGAGTTTTGCATCCGATGACCCCTTTAATATCTTCATATTCATAATGATTTGAACAATCAATGAGAACGTGTTGTTTTATTGGACGAGAATATTAGTTTAATATAAACATTTTTTTAAAATGTGTTTTTATAATATTCTTCGTTTCTCTTTTTCAAGATTTGTAATGACTACATCAGGTTAAAAAAAAAGAAACTCTAATTTGAAGTGCTGCACTGTGTTAAACATGTCTTTTCAAATGGATGGATGGCTATACTTGAGACTATCTGAAAACAAATGGTCAGAAGAAGTGTGAGGCTCATTTTCTTTGTGTCTAGGGTATCCATTTGGCCCAAATTTTAGTTGTTCAAGGTTATCAATCAGTCCGGCTTACAAACAACCGAATCCCTTTGGAAGTCATTAAATCATAATATAGTACAAGGTTAGCTGCCTTATGTCTTCACCACACACTGTTTTGGTTATTTTCTAGTTTGCATTTCAGTGCCTCATTCTTTGTCAAGTTAAACTGACTGTATTTGTATATTTGGTGAGAAAAATGTTGTAATTTAACAAGAGTTTTTAATATCTACTTTGATTGCATTCACCGAGGTCAAGAATGAACTTATAAAACAGCACACTGGCTTTAAAGAGTCGTGAACAGAATTTACACAGACTAAATAGGCTGAGCTCAGTTGGGCTTTCAGTTTTAGGATGCTCTGAATATTAGTTCTCTTGCAGCTTTCACTTTTAACTATGCCAATGATAACTCCAGGATACTTACTTCGGTCTTTGAAGTTCCTCCATTAAACATGTTATAAAATCCCATTCTCACTGTTTCCTTGATGTTCATTTTAACATCTGACAAAGAAATTTCTGACAAGAAAGTGAGGTAATATCAAGCATAAAACATCCTAACTTCCTGACCGATAAAACACTGAAATAAAAGATGTCATACCTGTATTAGACAGTCCTAGCAGAAAAAAAATTCAGAGGATCAGTGGTGCATATTTAAAGTATAAGTTCACTTCTAGAATAAAAAAATGTTGATAATTTATTCACCCCTATGTCATCCAAGGTGTTCATGTCTTTCTTTCTTCAGTCAAAAAGAGAATAAGATTTTAGAGAAAAAACATTCCAGGATGAAGAAATGGGTCAGCAGGTTGAAGGTCCAAATTACAGTTTCAGTGTAGCTTCAAAGGGCTCTACATGATTCCAGCTGAAGAATAAGGGCCTTATCCAATATTACGATTGGTAATTTTCTTAAAAAAAAAAAAAAAAAAAAAAAAAAGGTAAAAAAGCAATCTCGGAAGATTTTGAAGGTGGAGAAGAAAATGAGATGAGGGTCATTCCGTGTTAAACTTCCCCGGCTCAAATTTTAGATTTTGCTAATATTTATTCTGAGGAAAGATGTACATGAATAATGGTGAACATCAAAATATTAAATGTCATGAATGAATATTCACTGAGTAATCCACTATTTTGTGGAGGGGGCAATTTTCACCTGAGATTCAGAATCAAATTACAATGTTGTAAAAATAACTTCAGAAAGATGGCAGCATCATAATGTTATTTTTGCACCGAGATTGGTAGCTCTTTTAGTAAAATCGGTTGACTTTAGCAATCTCTGAAAAATGAAGATACCAAAAGGAAAGTTTGTGAAGACCCAACATCTAAAAGGGCATTAAAAGATCTTTACTACTTCTTGAGTTACAGGCATGCAAACTTGGGAGAAAAACTTGAAAAGTGCTATTTCCCAATTTTTGAATAGTCACCACTGGCACATAAAGCAAAAAAAAAAAAAAATTGATAAAGTCAACAGATTTCACTAATAGAACTACCAATCTCTGTGTCAAAATAAGATAATGATGCTGTCATCTTTCTGAAGTTTTTACCCCTCGGTAACTTGACTCTGAATCTAATCCTTGCCATTTTGACCTCCCTCTACAAAATAGTGAATAACTCAGTAAATATTCATTCATGACATTTAATATTTTGGCTTTCATAACTATACATGTCTATCTTTCTTCTGAATAAATATTAGCAAAATCAACAATTAGAGCCGGGGACCTCTGGTTGAGTTGACATGGAATGACCCATGAGTTTTTCGCCCTATATACCCTACCTTTTTGAACCGGAGTACCCAGACAAAGAACTAACCACGCACGACCTTTCCAATGTGATTACATAATTTGTGAAGTTGTAGACGCACATCACAGAGCTAGTGCAAGACAAGAATTAGCTTTTTTTTTTTGCTTTTTAAAAAAATCGTTGGGATCATGTAGAGCTGCATTGAAACTCCAATTTGGACCTTCAACCCATAGGTTCTCATTGAAGTCCATATAGGGGTGAGTAATTTTAATTCTGGAAGTCAATCAGAAACACTTTTACAGGTTTGCCGTTTTTTTTTTTTTTTGATAGGTCATCATCATTCAAAAACTGTTTTGATTGAAATGGAGAAGTAACTTTTTGAAGTGTTTGGTTATTCAGCTAAGCTGTCTAGAATGAAAAGTGACTGTCAAAAGTTAAACCACAGGCTAACTGCTCTTATCAACAACAGAGCCACACTGTATTTAGCTCCCTGCTGTCAGATCAACATACTGCCAAAGGCGGGCTTGACCAGTAATTAAAAAAAAGAAAGAAAGGCTGTGTGAAATACAACAATTTATTGCAGCAGATGAGGAACAGAGTGAAAGTTATTGGCTGAAGCATGTGTGTGCTTTTGTGTTTGAACTGTCTACACAGCTTACGGGAAAGAGGACGTTTGTTATTAGTTTTGTTAAAAAGAATGTTTGGAATGGCAGCTGGGCTAGTTTGGAGCCGGACTTCGAAGGTTCTTCTAAGGAAATCTAAACTGCAATTACCGTTTTCAATGCTGCGTGTTGTAAGAGAGTATTAAATGGACAGTTCACCCAAAAAAATGCTTATTTTCATTGTCTTTCAAATCTGTATGACTTTCTTTTATCTGCAGAACACAAATGATATTTTAACAAATGTTTGTGTCAATACAAAGAACGTCAGTGAGATACAGAATATTATTGTACGGACCAAATAAAATAAATCTTTAGTCATTTAAAATAAAGTCATAAAGGTTTGGAGCGACATGAGGGTGAGTAAATGATGACAGATTTTTTATTTTTGGGTGAACTATGCCTTTAAATCGAGATTTTCAAAAAAAAAATGGTATATCATTTAAACAAGCTTATTTTTTAACACTTTTAATTATATAATATATTGAGTTCTAATATAACTAGTTCATTTTTTTAATGCTTTAATTTGTATGTCTGCCGTAATTTTTTTCATCTTCACTTCTTTCTCAGTCTTCATCTTCCAGGGCCCGTCCAGACGCTCAGTCTTGCTTTTCTTGGACATCCGTCGGTAGCGATTGATGGATGGACGCGTCTGTCATTCCTGAGGCTCCTCTGGCGAGAGCTCCTGCCATCCTTTCGACTCAATGAAGAGCAAGTGTGCTGTGAGATTACTTCAGACCTCGCCTCCCTGATCATCCTACAGCTGATGATGAGAAAACCAGTAGCCAGGGTGCATAAATCTAAACAGAGCATCCTTTTCCTTGAGGGTGCGTATGTGTGTCTCTCTGTTTGTATATGTGTGTGAGGTTCTCTCTGCAGAGAGAAGAACTGGAGCTGGACCTCAGACTGAGAGGGCGGGACAGATGGGAAGTGAAACTTCATACATGCAGAGAAGGTTCCACAGGGACGACTTTGCTCTTGAATAATTGTCTTGTACGTTTTCCTCCCTCACTCCGTCTCGCTCTCTCCTTCTCTGCGCTCTGTTATTATGTTGTCTCTTCTTGTGCAGAACAGACGCTCTGTCTACCTCAGCTGAAGACAGTCTGACAAAACAGTGCAGGGTAAGGGATGAAGTTTATAGTTCTTTACTGGCCTTTTCACACTGCATCTAACCATGGGTTATCGTCTTTAATAAATCCCACTTTTAAACCCATTTTTCACACTTGTCATTTTGAAAGGGGATGTTTAACCCTGGGTTATGGAATTCTTTAACATATATTTCACCCAACAATGAAAATTCTGTCAAAATGTACTCACTCTCATGTTGTTGACTCACTCACCTGTTATGACTTACCTGTTAGGATTTTTTTCCACTGGAACACAAAAGAAGATATGTTAGAGAATGTTTTTGAATGTTCTAAGAATCGTTTTTGTTTATACAATGAAAGTCAGTAGGGTAATAGTCTCAGCATCAGACGTCACATTCACAGACTGTTGGCTGAACATCTGATGCATATGGCACGCAAAATTGGAAGCACTTAAGGAGTTCCGAAGCCGCTCGGCTAATATATACAGAATTTCTTTCCTTAACATTGCATTTGAAAACAAAGATGCCATGACGCCAAACCCCCTTATGAAAGAAGAAAGCTGTTATGTTTACAATTGTGACAATGAGCGCTTTTTGGGATCAACTAAATGGTGAATTTTCAAAAGTATATGAAATACGTAAAGTTTGCAGCATAGACTCTTTAAACTATGTCCAAGAGTTTTACACACTGGTCTGTTATTTTGGGGACATTTCCGTGCCCCTAAACATGACGCGGCACAAAACAAAACATTATTGGTCGCATTACCTGTCAGTCATATGGCCTCGTGGGTTAAAAGCCAAGCGGCCAAGGTTCCCCAACCCTTTTGCTATCAGTCTGAAGTTCTGGCTATGCGAGACTAGTAGGGTAATAATGAACACTTTCACTATAGATATTCAGGTGTTTGTACAATTACATAAACTTTGACACAAACTTTGAAGGGTTTTGAAGGAAAAACCTTAAAGGGGTCATCGGATGCCCATTTTCCACAGGTTCATATGATTCTTTAGGGTATTAATGAAAAGTCTATAATATACTTCGGTTAAAAATTCTCAATAGTAGTGTTAAAAAACACCCTTTTACCTTGTCAAAATCAGCTCTGCAAAATATCAGTTCATTTTATTGCATGGGCCCTTTAAATGCAAATGAGCTCTGCTCGTCCCGCCCCTCTCTGCTGTGGGATTATGGGCTGTAATGTTTACTTTAGCCGTGTTTAGCCGTATTTAGCTGTGTTTATCGGCGAAACTTGCCAACAAACACGTTATTAAGAAAGACCATTTGCAAAGATGCATAAAAAACCCTTATACTCACTTCTGCTGTGGGTGAAGCTGCATCACGAATGATTCACACAAACATAGATGCATATGTAGATTGGGATTGGTGCTTTCCTTTTAAAAATGAAAGTAACATTGTCCTCTGCCTCTTAAGCGGCTCAGATGTCGGGTGTAAATGACGACTGCTATGTTCATTATTACATCCAACAACAGAACACCTCAATCCCTCAATTAGAGTCTTCCTCTGCGCCTGAGTCGACACAATGGCAATCGTACTCGGACTCGTTTCAGCTCAGTGAGGGCGGGTCTAAGGTAAGATGCTCATGTCAATCAACTGTGTTTCGTCACACCGACAAGAAGCTGAGAATGACCATATTTTAAAAAGGGGTTATTACTTTTAAAGATTAAAAAAATACCACTGGGTGGATTTTTATCATTGTCACACATTAATGTTTAAACAACATGTAAAAGTTAGTTTTGCATCCGATGACCCCTTTAAACTGAATGGCAGAGTCAAGAGTATATGATTCCAACTGATATGCAAGCCGTTAGTCAATCAGGTTATGTACTGTGTTCGCCCAATCAATGATGTTGACAACACAAATGTCTAATAATAGCAACGTTAACCAATTCCTGTGGATTTTCATTAGCCATTACATGATCCTACAGAAATCATTCTGATATGTTGATTTGGTACTTAAGAAACAATTTCTTATTATCAATGTTAAAAATAATTGTGCCAGCTCGATATCATGGCAACTCGTACATATTTTAAAAAGTGGCTAATTCGTATGACCTCACTCATACGAATTTGTACTATTTTTGCTAGATCTTACGTATTTTACAAGTTCCCGAACTCATATGATTGACCTACCTCTAACCCTACCCCTAAACCTACTCATTACTGGGGTCTAGACAAATTGTTCAAAATTGTACAAGTGAGCTCGTACAAATTTGTACGAATTAAAATACTTATGAATTGGTTGTAAAATAGCACTGGTTGTTCTGCCTAATTGTTTATGTCTTTACTGTCACTTTTGATCAATTTAATGCCTACTTGCTAAATACATGTATTTAAAATCTATACTGACCCCAAAATTTTAAACAGTAGTGTATCTTTCGATCTCTTAACACACTCAATTGTACACCCCGCACAGTTGGACTGGTAATTGGCCAGTTTTGCATTGCGCTCCAGTCATCATATGATTCCAGTAGGCCCAAGGAAATGAGCCTAATGACTTGAATAGAGGCGAAGAAACTCAGCCTGTGGTACATAGTTTCGGTCCCACACAGTTTAAGCCTTTTAGTTTAATTAACCTTCATTTCCCTCCATTTCATAATTGGATAGAAGCAGTGAGACACTGGAAGCTTTCCTGCTTCATTTCTGGCCAAAACCAAACGGACACACAAAAACAGACTTATCTGTGCCTTCGGTGTTCATGAGCTGAGAGCCTTTGCATCACATCCTAACCTTATTTTCTGTAGAGCTCATTTCTCACCATTACCTGTACGTCTCCTGTCATCGCCCCTCTCTAAATAATCTTGACTTTTTCCAGGTTTCAGTGGTGGTGCTTCCACCTGTGCTTGTCTGGGGGCTCATGTGGTTAAACCCTCTTCACCCTTTCCCCTCTCGTTTTCTTTCCTTTGGATACGGCCAGTCTGGAGTTGGATCCACTCGCCTCGTTCCTTTGTGAAGTCCTAAGAGAGTAGCGGTTTAATTAGACCAGAATGATTTCTGCAGCTGCCTGCTCTAAAGTGAGGCGGACTGGTATGTACTGGAAAGGTTAGTTTTATTAGCCGTAGAGGCTCCGGCGACCGGACAGACACATTTGTGTTGGAGACATCACAGAGATGGCCGTAGACTTGACCGTATGGCACGGTCAGCTATGCGTCCATCTAGCACTGATTCCCAGAACTTGTAATTTGCCTAAAGCTGCTTGTCTCCACAAGTCACTTTTCTATTGCAATAAATGGGGTATTGAAAAAAGTAGTAATCTCCATAGCTGGAAGAGCTGGTGAATACAGGGCCTCTTGCATAACAGATGTGGGTGAAAGAGAGGTACCCAATTTATTTAGATAAGCAAATGCAGTATTTATGATGTAAAACTTTTATTATTATTTTTTTTTTTACCTCTACTGGAATAGAAATAGAAACCAACAAAATATGTCCATAAACAACCATTGGTCATCATCACTGTGCATCTTACGATGCCAAAACTTCTAGTTTACAGAACAAATACATAATACAATCTAAATATATCACCTAAATGTAGGGAAGCACAATATCCAATATTTGAGAGTTTTAGTTACATTTTAATTTACTTATATTTTATTTATTATAATTAAACATAATGGTCACTTAAAGGAACAGTTCACCCCAAAATGATACATGTATATGATTTTTTTTTTCAGACGAATACAACTGGAGTTATATTAAAAAAAAATGTCCTGGCTCATTTAAGCTTTACAATGACAGTGAATGGCTGTTGAGATTTTGAAGTCCAGTAAAGTGCATCCATCCATCATAAAAAGTACTCCACATGGCTCTGGGGGGTTAATAAAGGCCTTCTAAACAAATCTATGTGTTTGTGTAAGAAAAATATCCATATTTATAACTATAAACCGTAATCTTTAGCTTCCACTAACTGTCGTACATGCAGGCCTGGCATCAAGGTGGGGCTTAGGCCCCCCATGACGTCCTGAAGCCCCCACTGCAAAGATCTGAAGGACAGACCCCTTCAACTCCGGAACAGATTTTAAACGCGAAAAACTAAACCAAATGCGATTTCAACCGAGAGGTATCCCTCCGATCTGATTTGTGCCACCTCAGATTCAATTTCACCCACTCCAACCCCCCAAAATTAATCAATTTTAACCATACGATCACCGGTGTATTTAAACTGCTAAATTCAAACGTGCTTCACACAAATGCATAGATTCCCTACAGAAGGCCTTTATCAACCCTTTAGAGCCGTGTGGACCCTTTTTTACGATGGATGGATGCACTTTATTGGACTTCAAAATCTCAACAGCCATTCACTGCCATTATAAAGTAGGGATGGGAAGATTCCCCGATTCACTCGGTGCATCGGTTTAAAAAGTTAACGATGCGATGCATCGGTTTAAAAAGTGCGCATCGGATACAAATAGGCATTTGTATCGCGATACATCGTTTCTAACATATCTGCATCGGTAAATCCCGATTTATTTCTTTATAATTATTAGTAGACATACAATACTTTTATTATTTAGAAAGTGGAAAATATTGTTAGATTGTTTTCTCCCCTCTGAACTGTTTCTCAAGCACGTCTCCCTTCACTGCTGCGTGAATGAAGTAGCCTATCACAACACTACAGAGACCGGGGCGTGTCCAGAAAGTCACATATGTGACCCTGGACCACAAAACCAGTCATAAGTTTAAATTTTACAAAACTGCAATGTATACATCACATGAAAGCTCAATAAATAAGTTTTCTATTGATATATGGTTTGTTAGGATAGGACAATATTTGGCCGAGATACATCTATTTGAAAATCTGGAATCTGAGGGTGCAAAAAAATCAAAATACTGAGAAAATCACCTTTAAAGTTCTCCAAATGAAGTTCTTAATGCATATTACTAATCAGAAATTACATTTTGATATATTTATAGTAGGAATTTTACAAAAAATCTTCATGGAACATGATCTTTACTTAATTTGATTTTTGGCATAAAAGAAAAATCAATAATTTTGACCCATACAATGTATTTTTGGCTATTGCTACAAATATACCCCAGCGACTTAAGACTGGTTTTGTGGTCCAGGGTCACATATAGAGCAGGGATTCTCAACCGGTGGCCTGCGAGATGGCTTAAAATTAATTTAAATTTTATCCTAAAATGGTCAAAGCACGGCCTCTTTCGTGTTCTGTGATTGATTGCTTTGGACTCGGCGCAGCAAGCCTCATCGCACTGTTAAATACAGACTGAACGGCGGCTCAAAACTTTCAACCGCGGCACGCAAACATCATCAGAGACCTGCAAGGGACGGATATTTTAGTCCCGCTCCTGCAGAAATGTACGTTATTTTGTCCCACTCCCACCAGCAAAAGCCAGCATAAAATGTAACCTACCCCGCGGGTTAAAAACGGGTCTCTACTTCATCTCTTGACGGCATGAAACAAACCCTCGCACTAATGTAAAGGTAAATACGATCAGAGTAATAGTAACAATGACAGTCTAGGCACGCATAAGTCCGCTATTGATTCATGAACTAGTCATGGTTTCGGAGCTCTGATCCATAGTATTTTTGTGTGAAATATTTGCATAGTTGTCAAAATGAATGTCTTGTGAGTGTTTTATAATGGATGCTCACCCATAGAGGTGGATCTTGTAAGGGCCAGTTGTGTTTATGCACATTTGAGCACTAGCATCAACAGATAGAGTATGTATTTGCTGTATTTTTCATTTGTATGTTCATTTTATAATGGATACAAACAGCAGATATTCGGTCAGTCCAGTTCAAATGGACAAGTTTAGTGAGTGGTATTTTGGCATCTCCCTGTTGTTCTGTTTGGCAGGTTCACTTACTTTAGAAAAAGTACTCTGTTTAGAATTTCTGAATTAAAGAATTCAGGAGCTTTAAATCTGTCTAATATATATATTCACACACACACACACACACACACACACACATATATACATATATATACATACATACATATATATATATATATATATATACACACATACATAATCAAAAAGTCTTGGTTTTACTTGGTTAATAAATAATCAAACTCATTCAATGGCACCGCATCCTCTTTCACATCATCACATAAACTTGATCTAATTAGTTAGTGCTGAATTATCGCATCATATCGTGATATGGGTGTGAATCGTATCGTATTGCATCGCAATATGTCACAAATGTATCGTTAATATATCGGATCGGATACTTTGTATCGAGATACGTATCGGATCGGCATTATACCTTAGATGCCCAACCCTATTATAAAGCTTTAATATAACTGTGATTGCAATCGGCTGAAAGAAAAAAGTAATTTACACCTATAGGATGGCTGAGAGTGTGTAAATCATGGGGTCATTTTAATTTTTGGGTGAACTTAGGTTAGTATGTAAAAACAATAATTGTTAAAATAAACATCCATTTTTCATACTGTACATTACAATGCTGTGATGCCTAAATTCACTTGTAGCATTAAAAATAAATAAATAAATAAATAAATAAATTTAATGATTTTATTAAAAATCTATTATCAGCTCATCAGGCTCCTAAAAGTTACTGCTGTAGTCTCTTATGGATTCTTTGAATTCTTCATGTAAAACTAACAAATTTGAAATCACTACAATCTTCAAATGCAACTGTGGCTCTTCTGCAACTCTCCACTTGGCAGAAACATCTCTGGTAGACGTCTTCAAAGAGCAGACGTTGCCAGAAAAATACTAAAGCCTTTCTGTTATTCTAAAGATTTGCAACTGTCACCTCTCTGTGCATCTTCTACGTGCTGGACAAACAGAGAACCACGTGAAGAAAAGCCTGCTGCTGCGTGTCACGTCTACTTCCCGGTACCACACACCGTGGTGGTTATTGCACAGCACCGGGACTCGTACCACACCGCCAATCATAACAATATTCTGGGAGAGCAGTGAAAGAGAGAAAAAAAAATAGGAGGCAGAATGAGATATAAATACCATCAGACTGTCACATTGTTGGAATACTTGAGGAGAGAGTGATCGAGAGAGAATAACGAAGAGCAAGAAAGAGGAAGCACAGCAGGGGAGCCGGTCAGATGTATTCTAATCGTTTTCCCTGGCCTTCCCAAGCCCAGCTCCAGTAGACTGTTTGTTTAACTTCAAGTTTGCATGATTATAATTATATAATTAGGTGGTTTGACAAGTGCTGGCAAACACACAATAATAACGTCTCCTGGAATATCGGGTTCGGTTCGGAGACCCTGGAGGTTGGGGGGTCTGGCTCGCTCCCTGCATTCAAAACTGTCCCCTAGTCCACTGAGGTAAATCTGTCAGAGTGAAAATCCACAAGCATTATTTTGCTCCTACCTCCGGAGGCACATTTTTCCGTGGGGCTAAAACAATACGCAACAGATTTATCAGGCACTTCATCTGCATATTTTGACTGGTAAAATGCTGAGCACACAACAAACACAGCCATCTCAAGCAATAAATGGAAAATCCATACATCCAGTAGATCTATCCGCAGCTATTCATTCCCGTCTTCCTATATTCTCAAACGTGACCCCCTTCTGCTCCGTGTCTTCACCTCCATCTTTCCCCCTTTCACCCCCTACCCGTCTCAGGACCCCACCGGCCTGCCCTTCTCAATGCCTGTAACTCAACCACTTATTTTCGTTTGCTCTGAAAGAGCTGATGACCTTGGAGAACTCTGTAAAGGCTGCCAGTAAAACACTGAAGGATTACCGGTATGTAACTTTGCATTCATGTGGTTTGTTTGAATAACCTCGCACCACGGAGCAGAGCACAATATATTACATTTTACGAGCTTCAGAAATGCACCATCTCTGGCCCTACGGTCAATTATCCACAAATAGAATTGCAGCCTGTCTCTCTTTCTCGGCCTGTCTCCCCATTTCTCTTATTCGCTGCTCCATTTTAAGCTAAATCTGCATTCCTGGATTCATTTAATCTGGTATTCCGGCAAATGCTTGGACTGGACACCTTACACTTCTCCATAAATCACTTTGACAAATAGATGTAGAGTTAGCTTAGAAAAATGACACCTTCTCTCACGGTTCTCCTTCCAGCTGCTCTACATGATATGTGATATTACCTTCTAAAGTTGTGAACCTGCAGTTTGTCCTTTTCAATTCATATAAATGGTGTTGTCTAGAGCAGGTGAACTTTGGTGAACCCCGAAAGAATTCAAGTTCACTGCATGGAGACAATGTGGCCATCTGGCATGTTGCGGATAATCATATACATTTCACCCTAAAAAGACCTCTCCACATTTCATCGTGAAGCCAGCTCATATTATGGACTGAACCCTTGCTGTATTCGTGCTTTCGCTATTGTACTGCTGATTAGGCCGACTTTGAAAATGATGAGCTGATGGACACTGGATGTATACCAAGTATCTGTGAGAAGCATAACAATACGGTTATCAATGATGCAGACTGTTCAGAAAAGAAACGATCAAAAGAAACCAAAACAAACCATGCTATTCTCAAGGTTACAGTTTCCACGTTTTTAATGGTTACTGCGGAAGTAACGGGGATGTGCAGAAAGGATCAAGTAACTTGTCAGAATTTTCTGTGGGATGTTGTATGGAAGAACTTGTACAAGTACAGACATCCATTCATCCATCCAATTCAATAAATAATAAAAACCTCTGGGTTTTAACTCACCAGCCGCATACAACCAGAGTTTCAGATCTTACAATGATTATGTCTTAAAGGGGACATTGGATGTCCATTTTTCACAAGTTGGTATGATTCTTTAGGATCTTTATTAAATGTCTGCAACATACTTTGGTTAATATTCCCCAATGGTTGTGTAAAACAACACCCTTTTTACTTTGCTCTGTTCACAGCGACCCGTTTCAGTGCATGCCTCTTTAAATGATAATGAGCTACTGCTTACGTCCACCCCTCTCTTCTATTTTTTGTGTAATTGGTGGTGCATTACCAAATCAAAGACAAAACTAATTCACTGTGTCCTCAGTGGTTCCGATATCAGGAAAAAATTTTATACTTGAGGAGAGAGTTGATAACATCCAACTACAAAACACTTGCATTGCTTATGAGACATTGTTGTCATTACAGCTGCTTGAGCAGGGAGAAAATGACGGATGGTGTACAACTTGCTGAGGTTGGATATATGCTAACACAGGACGCTCTCTCAGAGGTTGTGGGCGGAGCCTGAGCAGTATAACATCACACGGCTCAGAAAATCAAAACAGCTTGATAATTGAAATGGTTCAGGTTTTTGGGGAATTTAAAAAAAGCATTGTATGGATTTTTTATCATTGTAGGTTGGATTTTTTCATCCGATGTCCCCTTTACAAAAAAATCTTCCAAAATATAAGTTGGATCCAACCAGTTTATACCTAGTTATACATACATGTGTAGTAAGTGGTAATAAGTACACCTGTGCCGAACAAGACACAAAGGCCCTCATACAGACCCAAGTATATAAGCTATCCTTCCCCCTTGAGCAAGAATAACACAGGCTAGACTAGAACTTTCCATTCAACCCACACAGTGCAAGCTTTTGGCCATGATGACTTGTTAAGGAAGTGGCTGCCTCCATACACCATGTCTGCTATTCAACAGGTTAATCACTGATACTGGAAACACGTCTGGTTTAATTATGAAGACACAGTGTAGTGCTATGAGGGGGACAAGCATCAGATGTTCATTAACTATGCTATAAATACCCGAAAAGCATTTTTTTTTTTTTGAAAAAGCAAAGACTTTTGAAAGCTCGTGACACTGAAGACTGCCAGTAATGGCTGCTAAAAATTAAGCTTTGCCATCACAGGAATCAATTACATTTTAAAATGCAGTTGAGGTCAAAAGTTTACATCCCCCTTTCAGAATCTGCTAAATGTTAATTATTTTACCAAAATAAGAGGGATCATACAAAATGCATGTTATTGTTTATTTAGTACTGACCTGAATAAGATATTTCACATTAAAGATCTTAACATATAGTAGAATAATAAAAAAATTACACTGTTCAAAAGTTTACATCCCCTTTATTCTCAATACTGTGTTGTTACCTGAATGATCCACAGCCGTGTGTGTGTGTGTGTGTGTGTGTGTGTGTGTGTGTGTGTGTTTTGTTTAGTGATAGTTGTAATGAGTCCCATGTTTGTCCTGAACAGTTAAACTGTCTGCTGTTCTTCAGAAAAATCCTTCAGGTCCCACACATTCTTTGGTTTTCCAGCATTTTTGTGTATTTGAACCCTTTCCAACAATGACTGTTTGATTTTGAGATCCATCTTTTGACACTGAGGACAACTGAGGGACTCAGATGCAACTATTACAGTAGGCTCAAATCAGTGGCGGCTACTGGTCTGTCAAATAGGGGAAGCTCTTTTTTGGCCTACATCATAAAATTGTCTATTTATTTAAAAGTAAAATCAGGTCGACAATATTAGCACTGTCTGCCATCGTGTGCAGTTTCACCCACGACGCTAGCCTAGCCTACTATATGAATGAATGAATGAACGATTTAAAAAAAAAATTAAACTCTGTAAAAGTGAAACAAGGAATGTGGTGTATAATTGTGTGAAATGTATGATGAAAATCAAGCAATTTTACAATATTCAATCCTAAACCTTTAAACTGTAGTATAGCAACTTATCTCAAGAAATTTAAATGACGTAATTTACTGCACTATTGGAAACCCTATTGAAGAAACTATCAGCAAATTGACTGAAACCACCCATTCTATGGCAGATTATTGAGACTAAACTGTGCTTTGTATGATCTATCTTTCAGTCAATGCAGTCCTTCCTTGTTTGTAATAGACTACAAATTGTCCTCATAAGTTAATCTATCATGGCCCATTAAGGGGAACCCACTGAGAACCAAAGCCACACTCTAAATCAAACACGCAACATTTGATTTACAGGAGTCTCAGTGCATCATATCACACAAACACCTTCTCTGTAAAGAAAACACATGCTGGTCATATTCGACCACACTGCGTTCCTCTCCACTTAGCTGCTTCAGCAAAAGCAATGTCAAGAAAAACAGATGAGGAACAGAGTGAGCAATGATAATAGGAGACGGATATTTCTGCGAGAACTTTTGCTAGGCACAGATTTGAGTCTTTCCTTTCTACTTATCCAACGATGCAAGCTGTTGTAAGTGTTTAGTTTTTTTTTTTTTTTAAAGGTTACACTTTATGCAAGTTTTATTGCTTACTAAACGGAAATTTTCCAGAAATTGTTGTCATGAATCTGTGTGTAAAAAAAATGGTGTGATTCGGAGCAATCTGAAATAAATCCCTTCTTAATCAGCCAATCTGGAGCCTTCAGGGGCCTCAGAAGTTCAAAAAGCTCCTCACCAGTTTATGCTGTGAGTGCTCTGTCAACAAGCAAATTTACAAGCACCTGGGTGAGATGAAAAAAATTACAAACAAGTAAATAAAACTGAACAACGTAGTAAAAGACCAAGGAACATATTGCACACGTTTAGAGGGTATATTAAACACCATTAGTTACTGAGAAACACACGCTGCAGACACGCAACGTTTACACGCTGATGCTATAAAAGACGACTTTGGGAAAGGATAGCACATTTTTATTCAAATATATGCCCCATGTGAATCTTACTGCCCAGTTACTAGAAGTTTTCATTTTGTCTCTCTTGCACTAAACTCTGAGCGAAGTGGAATCTTAAGGTTAACTAAAGAGCATGACACATCTTCCTGCTGGTCAGTAACGTTAACGTTATTTGGCATAGTAGCCTATTTCATTCTGTAACAAACAGATTTGTATTATGCTATATTAACGATGATCACTGCGTTTGTCTTACCCGTTGTGGTATCTTCCTGTCAGCAATTAAGTTACAGATTGTCTATAAGCTTTTTTTATGAATGTACAATGTTGCCAGATATTGCTACGAAAAACAAGCAATTACAAAAAGAAAGAAAAAGATATCCGAAATAAGTTCAAAGCTTGTGTTTTGTAAATAAGATTAATATATCACTAACGTTCAACTTTCCACTTTATAAACGTTTAAACGGCTAAATAATCATTTAGAGAGCTAGACATTTTATTTTTGAATATAAAAAAAAAAATGACCGAGGTCCGGACCTCTGTGACCTCATAGCTGGCTACGGCCGTGGTATGCACTACTGTTTTTAACATTGATTTTTTTTTTTTTTTGAGGATTTTGAAGGATAATAAAGTTACTGGAGTAATGTCTGCTGATTTCAGTTCAGGTTTACCATCACAGAAATAATTTTCTTCTTAAATATATTATAATAGAAAACAATATTTCAAATTGTAATAAATGCAGCCTTGGTGAGCATAAGAGACTTCTTTAAAAAACATTAACAAATCTTACCGACTCTAAACTTTTGAACGGTAGTATATAAAAAAAATATTTGCGCACAATTTTTTTTTTTCTAATGAACGTTCATTTCTTACCATGTCTCAGAAAGTTGAGCCATATGGAATATGAATCACTGGTTGGGGAGAAGGACCAGGTATTGATTTTGGCATAGTACCGCTCATGACTGATACCTGGGCCTGAGGAACTGACAAATGCAAACATGCCAGTTCAGCAGGAGCCGGGTTCAGTGCATAGTAACGCTACAAAATTGTTCACCATTTAATTACTACTTTTTTGAGGGGCACAGACATTTTGTTTTCCTCTCACTCTTTAGAGACACTGCAGCTGCTAAATCCAAAAAGCACTGTTCATTTGACCACTTCTGAAATTTACTTGGATGAGCAGAACATTGAGTACAGATCCATGTCACCTCTAATGAAAAAAAGAGACCTGTAATCCGGTTATGAATTCTAATAGTCAGGAATTCAGAGTAATAACACTGTTATGTGGGACTGAATTTAAAATCTAAAAATAAATGGGTGACTGAATTGCCATCATCGCCAGATGTTACCAAAATACTTTTAGAGATGTACATGGTTATATATTCCAATTATATGACTAAAAAATATGACTAAAAACCAAAGTAATGTTACTTTGAAGCTGTTTTACCATTAATAAGTTCCTGGTTATGTTGAATAATTTTATCTGTGGTCTCTCTTTCTTTCCACGCTTTGAACGAGCTTTGAGCTTTTTCTGTCTCTTTTTTTTTAATCAAAGCCAATGGTAAATTTATTAACTTTTCTCATAACAGCAGGGTAGTGGTTGATGGTTAATTTAAAGTAAGGTAGAGACACGTTACTGCATAAAACTTCTAATCCTCTCCAATTTTTTGAAATCCCGTCCAAACAGAGATCTACCCTGGACTCCCTGGAACTGAAAGACATTTTGTTCCTTGTGAAAGATGAGGTATGAGTTGTGTGCAAGCTTTCATGCTTTATTTCTTTATCTCCTAGGACTATTCCCTCATAAAACAGTTTCATGTCAGATCACACACTGAGATGATGTCGGTTATCTGACCTTTGTATTGAACAATGCAGGGCATGCCAAAAGAAACCAGACAAAATATTCCTGCATAAGGCTGAACATCAAAAGAGGTCGCAACCTTTTTGTCCACCAACTTCTGATTTGATCTTCTTTCCTGTCAGGTTCTGACCTATTTCACTGAGTTCAGTATGTACCTATTGACAGTAAAAGATAAAATCAGTGTTATGACAAAATACAGGTAAATAAGTTATGCTAAGTGGAGTGTGGAGAACACTACAGTACAAGCCAGAGCAAATGCAGAACTGTATAGAAATGTGAAGCAATTACTCGTTATATTCAGGATATATTCATTTTAAAACACGGAAAAATGAGCCACACACAAAAAAAGTGTTGACTTTTACTTTGAAACCATATTCACTCACACAAATTTTACATATAATTACAATGAAATGACAAGTAACAAAGAATAAAACATTGTGATTTGACCAAGGCTTTTAACCCCAGGTTATTTCAAGAAAACTGAACCTGTAATGAGTATGTTGCAGGACACTATGGATAAAAGTGCTAAATAACATACTACAAAATTAGTATGTATGTCAGAGCTAGTCTATATAAAGACTACATATAGCACTTTGGACGACCATTTCCTGATCCTTCTCCTCTCTCCTCTCCTACAGCTTACTGTCTCCGCTTGAACTGTCCTGTCATAATAAAAAAGCCCAAATTTGACACTGGGGGGAAAAAAGGGGGGAAATGTTTGCACGTTTTCCTTTGATACTTAAAAACAACCATGAAAAAATTTTAACTTGAATTCACTGTAAACAATTGTAAGTAAATCTAGGACAAAAGTCTCTCCTACGGCTTCCTGTCTCAAGTTAAACTGCCCTGTTATAATAAAAGCAAATGAAAAAAATTTGACATTAACAAAAAAGTATGAACTTTTTTCATTTAATTACAGTGGGAATAAAGCAACATATTCCTCTGTCCAGAAGTTTATACAGTTGGCCATGACTTCACTATAAAATCAGCTTTTTAATATGAGCTCTTAATTAAACATTACAACAAATAATTTTCTGAACCAATTTCAGCACCACAGCAAAAGTATTCAAACTATTTAAATATTTATTGAAATAAAAATAATAAATGAGTTCATAAATAATGATAATAATATTAGCTTTCAAGAAGTTCACTTCCATAACAAAAAATTTAAGATAATTTTCTCACCCCCTTGTTATTCAAGATGATCATGTCTTTCTTTAGTCGTAAAGAAATTATGATTTTTGAGGAAAGCATTTCAGGTTCCCTTCCGGGAACTCGAGCCGCGTCATGGAACGCTATGGGGAACGCCATTGGTGGGCAGCACTCTGAATCATGTCTACAACCAATGAACGACGGGGGTGACGTCACAGGCGCGGTGACGTCATCAACCAGGAAGTATAAAGCACGTGCGTTTGAAGCTGGTGGCAGCTTTTGTCATTCAGCGAGAGCGCTCTGTGTTTGTGTCTGTCGAAGCCATTCTGCTGTTTTTCGTGCCCAGTTTGGTACACTTTTATTTGAGTAGCAATGGCTTCAAAACAACCATTTATTAAAAAGAGTTTGGTGGCGGCTAAGCGCCCACATAGGCAGTGTGTCCCTCCCTGCCAACGCTACATTGTTGGTGGGGATACACACAGCCTATGTGTGGTTTGCTTGGGAGCGGGGCACGCACAGTCAGCCCTCGAAAAGGCTGACTGTCCGCACTGTGAACGCCTTCCAGTGCGGGTGCTGATTAGACGATCGCTTCCTGCGGACAAGGTCAGCACCCCCTAGGCGGAGTCTTCCCTTCTTCCCCGATCTCCATAAAGAACTTACCAGATCGTGGGAGAAGCCGTACTCCTTCCGCCTTTTCAACCCCTCCGAAAACTACGGGAATGTGGGGGGTGCGGAGGAGTACGCATACAGGACGATGCCACGGGTTGAGCAGACGCTTGCGGGCTATCTCTCACCCGGATCGGCGTCGTCCTTGAAGGCTCCGCCCTTGCCCACTAAGCCACTCCAAGTTACATCCGTCTTAATGGGCAAGGTGTACACGGCAGCAGGTCAGGCTGGTACATGCCTACACAAGATGGCAATCCTTCAAGCGTACCAAGCCGACCTGCTGAAGGAGTTTAATGAAGGCGAGGAAGTTAACATCACAGAGATGCGGCGCACCGCAGATCTCGCTCTCCGCGCCACCAAGGAGACCGCCCGCGCTGTGGGGCGGTCTATGGCAGCCCTGGTGGCCGCGGAGAGGCATCTCTGGTTGACCCTGTCCGAACTAAAAGAGAAGGACAGGGTCACGCTCCTGGACGCCCCCCTGGAACCATCTGGCCTCTTCGGTGCCTCGGTCGACACGGTTGTCGCCAGGCACCAGGAGGCCCGCAAGCAGGCGGCGGCGTTCAGGACATTCCTTCCTCGCTGAGTTTACTCCTCTGAGGCTGCTGGACGGGAGCAGCCTCAGCCGTGTACCAGCTCCTCGCACCGTGAGGCACAAAAGCAGAGCGTTGCCGCCCATGCTCCTCCGGCCAGGCCTAGAGGGCGGGGTCAGCAACACTCTAAGCCGGGGGCCTCTAAGAAGAGGCCCGACCTGAGGGTCGTCCTCCAATCTAAGAGGTCCTCGGCTAAACGGCCCTGACGGTGGTGGCTCAGGGTCGTTGAGGGCAGCCCCTCTCGAGGGGGCTTGCATGGTCAAGCTCCCTCGGGGCCCTCAGGAGATTTGTCAGCTAACCCTGCCAGTGTTACAGGGCGCGGCGATCTCCCGCGAACGTCATTCTCTAGCTGTTCCGCCCGGAAACGTAGCGGCCCTGGAGAGTTCGCAACCCCCGCGGGGGTCTTCAGAGGAGCTAGTTCAGGAGCTTCCTGCCAGCTCGCTGTTACAGGTCTCCGAATTAGTTCCTCAAATAAATCCAGACACCAGTCTCGAGAGGCTGGTTCCCTTAGTAAACTTTCTGGCAGCGTGGAAACTACTGCCAAATGTTTCTATGTGGGTCCTGCGTACTGTAGAGAAAGGTTACGCTATCCAGTTCGGCACCAAGCCGCCACCTTTCAGCGGGGTATTTCCAACTTTAGTAAGCCCCGAGCAGGGTCTGGTAATGGAACAGGAAGTAGAAACTCTTCTGAGGAAGGAGGCCATCGAGGTGGTCCCTCCTCAAGACAGGGAATCCGGGTTCTACAGCTGGTACTTCATTGTTCCGAAGAAGGATGGGGGGCTTCGGCCCATCTTAGATCTCAGACTTCTAAACCGCTCAGTCAGAAAACTGAAGTTCAGGATGCTCACAGTCAAACAGGTCGTGTCACAAATCAGGTCCGAGGACTGGTTTGTCACGATAGATCTAAAAGACGCATATTTTCACGTCTCCATCCTTCTTCAACACAGGAAGTTTCTCAGGTTCGCTTTCAGGGGCGAAGCTTACCAATACAGAGTACTTCCTTTCGGCCTAGCTCTCTCACCCTGAACTTTCACGAAGTGTGTGGATGCTGCGCTGGCTCCACTGCGACTCCAGGGCATCCGCATACTCAACTACATAGACGACTGGCTTATCCTAGCCACTTCAGAGCAGTTAGCGGTTCAACATCGAGGTGTTGTTCTCGCTCACATTCAAAAGTTGGGGTTGAGACTCAACGCCAAGAAGAGTATGCTTTCTCCATTACAGAGGACCACCTACTTAGGCGTGGTGTGGGATTCGACCACGATGCAGGCACGTATGTCTCCTGCTCGGATCGATTCCATACTTACTGCAGTAAATGCGGTCAAGCTAGGCCAGTCACTCACTGTCAAACAGTTCCAAGTACTGTTAGGTCTTATGGCAGCCGCTTCCAACGTAATACCTTTTGGACTGCTGCACATGAGGCCACTACAGTGGTGGCTCAGGACCAGGGGGTTCTCCCCGAGGGGAAACCCGTTCCGCAAGATCAAGGTCACGCGGCGACCCTGGTTCCTCTCTCAGGGTCCGGTACTGGGGGCTCCCTGTCGCCGCATCTCGCTAGCGACAGATGCATCCCTCACCGGATGGGGGGGCGGTCATGAGTGGCCGCTCAGCCCAAGGCCTGTGGAGCGATCACCATCTCTCCTGGCACATAAATTGCCTAGAGATGCTGGCCGTATTCCAGGCCCTCAGGAGTTTCCTTCCAGACCTGAGAAACCGTCACGTGCTGGTCCGTACAGACAGCACTGCGGTGGTTTATTACATAAACCATCAAGAAGGACTCCGCTCACGCCCCTTGTACAAGCTGGCGTACCGGATACTCCTTTGGTCTCAAGGAAAACTCCTCTCCCTGAGAGCAGTCCATATTCCTGGACATCTGAATGTGGGAGCAGACGTCCTGTCGAGGCAGGGGCCGAGGCCCAGGGAATGGATGCTTCACCCAGAGGTGGTGAAGCAGATCTGGAGAGTGTTTGGCCAGGCTCAGGTGGACCTTTTCGCGACTCGAGAGACATCGCAATGTCCCCTCTGGTACTCTCTAGTTCCTCCAGCTCCTCTCGGACTGGATGCCATGGTACAGACGTGGCCGAGGCTTCGTCTGTACGCTTTTCCCCCGATCGCTCTGCTCCCGGGAGTTCTGGAAAGGGTCTGCCGGTTTCAAGTACGGCTGTTACTAGTAGCCCCGTACTGGCCGGCCCGAGTGTGGTTCTCGGACCTAATATCTCTCCTCGACGGCTCTCCGTGGGAGATTCCCGTCAGGAGGGACCTCCTATCTCAGGCTGGGGGCGCAATTTGCCACCCCCACCCAGAGAAGTGGAGGTTATGGGTGTGGCCCCTGAGGGGGCACAACTCATAGGAGCGGGTCTCTCAACCGAGGTTGTTGAGACCCTTCTCCAATCCAGAGCTCCCTCTACGAGGAAACTGTATGGCCTTAAGTGGAACTTGTTTGTGAGATGGTGCCACGAGCACCACTTAGACCCAGTTAACTGCCCGGTTGGTACAGTGCTGGAGTTCCTACAATCTCGCCTTTCCGCAGGGCTAGCTCACTCCACCCTGAAGGTTTACGTGGCGGCTATAAGTGCCTACCACGCCCCTCAAGGTGGCCTCTCAGTGGGCAGAGATCCCTTGGTCATTCGTTTCCTCCGCAGTGCACTCAGGTTGAGGCCTCAAGTGAAACCGAGGGTTCCTACGTGGGACCTAGCTGTAGTGCTAGAAGCTCTATGTAAGCCTCCATTCGAGCCCATAGAGGAGAGTACAGACCGCCTGCTTACCATAAAGACAGCGCTGCTCTTAGCTCTCACCTCTCTCAAGAGAGTTGGGGACCTTCAGGCCCTTTCAGTGGCCCCCTCACACATTGACTTTGCTCCAGGAATGGCCAAAGCTTTTCTTTACCCGAGAGTCGGGTATGTACCGAAGGTCCCGTCCCTAGCACCTCAGCCAATCACGCTACAGGCGCTCTATCCTCCTCCGTTCGCGGAGCCGGATCACAGGAAGCTAAATTGCATGTGCCCTGTCAGAGCATTAGATGCCTACGTCCACAGAGCTGCCACGTGGCGTAGATCAGAACAGTTGTTTGTCTGTTTCGGCCCTCCAAGGAGGGGCTTCCCGGCTGCCAAGCCCACTATTAGTAGATGGATCATTGATGCCATTTCTACAGCATATGAGTCCTCTGGTCTTCCAACCCCGTTGGGTCTCAAGGCTCACTCTACACGAGGTGTATCATCCTCCAAAGCTCTGACAGCAGGTGTCCCCATCCAGGACATCTGCAATGCTGCGGGTTGGTCCTCGCCCCTGACATTCGTCAGGTTTTACGAACTCGACCTCAGAGCCGCTCCAGGCTCCGCTGTCCTCTCGTCCTAACAAGTTAGGTCCAAGAGAGTCAGCCACCTCCCTAGCCAGGAGGAGACTTCTACAAGGCGCATTGTTTCTGCGGAAAGAAGAGAAGTCACTTTCGCCACTAAGAGATCTGCATCCTCAAACCTTTTGTCCGTGGAAAGCTAGACAAAAGCTCTTACTCGCGCGTTCTGGTGCTGTTACCAGACCGAGCTCTTTCAGTCCCTCTTGTTCTGGCGGAACCCCAGACAAAGGACTAAAACTCCTCGTGAGCCCGAGGGCCGAGGGGTGCCTCTCGCACTGGCTGGCGACCAGGCAGAGGTCCACTTGTTCTCGTTTGCCTGAGGGCCGAGAACCATACAGCTCTCTTGTCCGCGGAATGCTAGACAATGGCTTATTCCCCCTCGTGTTCTGGCGCAAGAAGCTACCAGACCGAGTGTATTTCGTTCCCTTTGATTCTGGCCTTTCCCAGACCAAGGACTAAGACTCCTTGTCTGCCTGAGGGCCGAGGAGTGCCTCCTGCGTTGGCTGGCTACCAGGCAGAGGCCCTTACTGTCTTCCCCGTGAGTCCGAGGGCCGGGGACTGCAGTGCCCTCTTGTCCGCGTAATGCTAGACAATGGCTTATTCCCTCGCGTCCTGGCGGAGTTCCAGGCCGAGCCCTTGAGTCCCTCTTGTTCTGGCGGAGCCCCAGACAAAGGACTACCTTCTCCTCGTGTGCCTGCGGGCCGAGAAGCACTCTTGAGGTCGAGTGCACTGTCCTCGTGGGTCTGAGGACCGAGGACTACCTCACCATCTGTCCGCGGAATGCTAGACAGTGGTCATTGCGGTCCCTCTTGTTCTGGCTAACCCCAGACAAAGGACTAAGACTCCTCGTGTGCCTGAGGGCCGAGGAGTAGGGCTGCAACTAACGATTATTTTGATAATCAATTAGTTTGGCGATTAATTTTTCGATTAATCGATTCGTTGGCTTAAAAATTCCAATTATTTATTTATTTTTTAAATCACACTATTCAATTCAATTCAATTCAATTCAAGTTTATTTGTATAGCGCTTTTCACAATACGAATCGTTGCAAAGCGCTGTACAAAAGTTTAGGCTACTACAATATATTTAGTAATTTTAGTATTTAGTGGTGAATACTGTATGTCAAGTCGATGTACATATGATATAAATGTTAAAATCAGTAACTGTGTAATCGAACAGATGATGAACACTAATTGCAATGATTATGTGCTGTGATCAAACTTGTAAGAAAATTATGTAGTGCTGTATGTTGTTTCAAGGCTGGCATCATCTGCAGTCCTCTGAGGGGTCGGCATCATCTCTTCTTCTGAATCCAGACTGAATCTTGTGTAAATCCTAGTTACCACGGGATGGAAATCCCGTGGCAGAAACAGAGAAACAAATAGAGAAATAATTAGCGTAGCTGCTGTTCCAACTTCCAACCAAACAAAAATGATGTGTTTAGCCCAAGCTGAAGAATATTAATGTGCATTTGATCAGATGTAACTGAAGTACAACGTTATGAGATACATTATGTGAATGCTTGGCTAAAGAGATGAGTCTTTAATCTAGATTTAAACACAGAGAGTGTGTCTGAACCCCGAACGTTATCAGGAAGGCTATTCCAGAGTTTGGGAGCCAAATGAGAAAAGGCTCTCCCTCCTTTAGTGGACTTTGCTATCCTAGGTACTACTAAAAGTCCAGAGTTTTGCGACCTTAGGGAGCGTGAGGGATTGTAGCGTAGTAGGAGACTAGTTAGGTATGCAGGAGCTAAACCATTAAGGGCCTTATAGGTAAGAAGTATTATTTTGTAAGTGATACGGAACCTAATAGGTAGCCAGTGTAGAGACTGTAAAACTGGGGTAATATGATCATATTTTCTTGATCTGGTAAGGACTCTAGCAGCTGCATTTTGGACTACCTGTAGCTTATTTATTGAAGAAGCAGGACAACCACCTAGTAGTGCATTACAATAGTCCAGTCTAGACGTCATGAATGCATGAACTAACTTTTCTGCATCAGAAACAGGTAACATGTTCCGTAGCTTAGCAATGTTTCTAAGATGGAAGAATGCTGTTTTAGTAACATAGGAAATATGATTTTCAAAAGACAGGTTGCTGTCTAATATAACACCCAGATTTTTGACTGTAGAGGAAACAACAGTACATCCGTCTAATTGCAAGTTGTAGTTTAAGAGATTCTGTGTACTCTTTTTTGGTCCAATAAGTAATATCTCAGTCTTCCATATTCCACATTCTGAATGCTATGAAAACACAGTGCTTAACAATTTACAACAATTCACCTGTTGTAATAAAGAGAAAGGACAAATATCTGAAGAAAAACACACTAACAAGCATACAATACAGTGTTTCTGCTATTTATTCTGCCGTGGCAGTGTTAAGTGTCCCACCAACAGCAGCGAGCGCAAGAGTTCCGCGTTCAAATGCACGCAGTAAGCTGAAGCTGGCCCAAAGCCCCAGCTAAAGTAATTAGGCCTACCATGAATGTGGAGGGGAAAAGTAAGGAGATATTCATATTATTTATTAATAAACTAGTATTTTCTGAGTGCTTATTTATGGATTAGGCCTATAGCTAATAAAAGAGTTTTGTTTTCGATTTGAATTATTTCGTTTTATAGTAGTGAAGTAATAATTTAAAGTAAATTTATTACTCTTACATTTATGAGCAAAATGAACTTTCACATAGAGCTGGAGCCTACATGTCCTACAAAGCTTTCACTCTCTGCACAAACGATTGGATATGCGCCTATTAGTAGCCTACACATTTATCTAGGTTAAACGATTAAACTAATATTGTGATATGCTTAGTTTTTATTTTTTATTTATTTATTTTTTAATCTAAGGATTTTAATTTAAATCGTGATGATTTGAGAAGGCTAAACTGATCTATCTGCCGCCGGCCGCTTAAATCTAAATTTAACATTCAACGACAGATGTTTCAGCACAATGAATGTTTTTGCGCTGAGTTGAGTATCAATTGTCTCCCTTTCTGTGTTCTGTGTTCCGGCTGTCTGACACGCTCATTCAGTAAAGATTTAAACTTACAGACTGCCAGAATGGATTTTTAAATGGAAAATCTCGAGTGAATTTGTGACATTTTCAGATAAGGATATGACCGCAAACTGAAAGTTTTCATGCTGAGGACGCAAACGGATCTCAAAGCGCCTCACAGGGCAAGCCATCACTCTATTAGTTTTAAATAAGGAATTCTCATGTTTTGTGCAGCTTGGATCACGTAACTCTCCCGCAGCATCTTAGTCTGTTTCCTCCACTATTTTTAGATGCATTGTGTCTATAGAAATGCGTCATTCAGTGCTGTTATCTGACGTGATCCTCTGAAGTGCACGTGCACTGTGGGCGGACCCGATTCATCGATAATGAGAATCGTTGTCGACAAATTTCATTATCGATAATAATCGATTTTATCGATTAGTTGTTGCAGCCCTACCGAGGAATACCTCTCGCTCTGGCTGGCGACCAGACAGAGGAAGACTACCATTCCTCGTGTGCCCGAGGGCCGAGGACTACGGGGCCTTCTTGTCCGCGGAATGCTAGACAAGGGCTCTCTCTTTTTCCACCCTGGTTGAGCAGACACTGCGCAGGGCTTGGAAATTATGGGGGCGTTGGTAGTCTCGTTCCCCATAGCGTTCCATGACGCGGCTCGAGTTCCCGGAAGGGAACGTCTCAGGTTACGTATGTAACCCTAGTTCCCTGAGGGAACGAGACGCCGCGTCTCGGACCATAATTCCCGCACCCTGCGGCGCTCGCTTCATTCCTTAGAGCTGCCGCCGGCTTCAAGCGCACGTGCTTTATACTTCCTGGTTGATGACGTCACCGCGCCTGTGACGTCACCCCCGTCGTTCATTGGTTGTAGACATGATTCAGAGTGCTGCCCGCCAATGGCGTTCCCCATAGCGTTCCATGACGCGGCGTCTCGTTCCCTCAGGGAACTAGGGTTACATACGTAACCTGAGACGATTTCTCTCCATATAGTGCACTTCTATAGTGCCCCCGAGTTTGAACTTTCTAAAATGCAGTTTAAATGCAGCTTTAAAGGGCTCTAAACGATCCCAACCGAGGAAGAAGACCCTAGCAAAACGATCAGTTATTTTCGTTAAAAAAAAAGAAGACAATTTATATACTTTTTAACATTAAATGCTAGTCTTGTCTAGCTTGTGAACTCGGTGTATTCTGGTTCAAGACAGATAGGGTATCTCATCTAATTTTCTCCTCCAACTTCAAAATCGTTTTTTTTTTTTTTTTTTTTTTAGAAAATAACAGATCGTTTCGCTAGATAAGACCCTTATTCCTTGGCTGGGATCAATTAGAGCCATTTGAAGCTGCATTTAAACTGCATTTTAGAAGTTCAAACTCATGGGCACCATAGAAGTCCACTATATGGAGAGAAATCATAAAATGTTTTCCTCAAAAAAACACAATTTCTTTATGACTGAAGAGAGAAAGACATGAACATCTTGGATGACAAGGGGGTGAGTAAATTATCTGTGACTTTTTGTTCTGGAAGTGAACTTCTCCTTTAATGGGGTCATGAACTGAGAATCAAAAATTGCCTTGATCTTTTGACATATAAGAGTAACACTGTACTATAAAAACATCCTGTAAGTTTCAGAACTCAAAACTCTGTTGTTACTCTAAAAACAGCTTTTATTGAAGGCAGTCTGCCAAATCGACAGCTCTTAGAATGTTCTACGCTGTGATGTAATAGTGTGGAAAAGCACCGCCTCCACAGAAAAAGATTGACATCACTGCCTGTTTAGTCCCGTCCACCGACTCACACATAGCATTTACAAAAGGCACGAACGCGCAGGTCTATGCAGAAACCAAATGATAAAGATGGCTCTGAAGACAAGATGCTGCTGTGCAGTGCCAAGTTGTAGAAAAAACAGTATTTGCATTTATCTTTAATGAATTTCCAGACAGTCAGTAGGAACTTGGTCTTTTGTTCACTTAATTTTACCGTGGATTCATTCACAAACAAGGCACAATTCGAAGTGGGATTTTAAAAAAAGATTGAAACTAAAAGACGATGCTGTGCTGACTATATTGGATTTAACAGTCATGTCGCATTTTCATTTCATGATCACTATTGCTTTGTTTGTTAAACAGTTTGTTTTAAATTTATTTATTTATTTATTAAGTATTTATGCGTTTTTAACTTAAATCACAGCAGCATCCATCCCATCTGTGAAGAACGTAGACTGTCAAACATACACAAGCCAATCATAGCAGTGGGCGTTTACTTCCGAGTCTACAATCTACAATCCGCCATGCCTATTCAAACAGAGCGTCTGATGTAGGGGTTTAAAAAACAGGACAGAAAAGAGAGCAAAGAGAACAATACGAAATAAAAAACAGAGGCAGTTCATGACTCCTTTAAATATGCATCCTTCAAATGTTTTTCAAGTAAGTTTTTCTTAAGGGTGCCATCGGATGCCAATTTTACATAAGCTGATTTTATTTTTAGGGTCTTAATAAAAAGTCTATAACATACTTTGGTTACAATTTCTCAATGGTAGTGTAAAACAATATTTTCAAACCTGACAAAATCAGCCCTGTTCAGAGTGAGTGTTTTTGTTGCATGCATTTTTAAATGCTAATGAGCTCTGCTCATCCCGTCCCTCTCTGTCGTGAGATGACGAGCAGACAGTAAACTTGAGCCACTTTTAGCCACAAAACTTGCTAACTAGCACATTATTAGGAAAGGTGATTTGCAAAGATTCATAAAAAGCCCCTTATACTTACTTCTCTAGGTGAAGCTTGATCACAAATAATTTGTGCAAACATAGATGCATTTATGAAGATCACCGGGTGCATTTCCTTCAAAAATGAAGGTAATGTTAACCTTCTGCGTATTCAGCGCCTCAGGTGTTGGGGGAAAAAGAGGACTGCTATGTTCATTATCACACTCAGCAAAAAAACACCTCAATCGCACAATCATTCTTTCTTTCCCCTGCACTGGAGTTGACACAATGGCGGTCGGCCTGTTTACAGCTCACTCAGGGCGGGTCTAAGGTAAAACGGCCGTGTCAATCTACTATCATGGAAGTGGTCTAGGTCGGTGTGAAGTCACACAGACAAGAAGCTAAGAATGGCTTGATTTTAAAAAGAGGTTATGATTTATATGGATTTTTAAAAAAGCACTAGTTGAATTTTTATCACTATAGGGTGGTTGTGCACACACACACTGCCAACACACATTTATGTTCAAACAACATGAAAAAGAGAGTTTTGCATCCGATGACCGCTTTAAAAAGTCAAGTGAAAGTGAGTGGATTTGGATTAACTTAAACGCCTTTGTTTGGCCATTGCGTACATGCATTAGAATTTAATAGAAATATGCACGGGAGTGTTTGAAAGCAGCCGCCTATCAGCGAGTACTGAACTGAGTCTGTACTTGCTACTACTGTACCAGTGCTGCAGTAAGTCTGGTATCATTACGGTTTTAAAATTTCAGTATCAGCTTGGTACAGAAGTACTATAGCTATGTTTGGCAATCAAAATGATTAGTTAGTGAATTACTGTTAACAAAGCTGCTTACCAGTCTGCTGTAAGCATTCAAGTAGGGATAGTTAAAGGGATTGAATAAAAATAAAAATGCTGTCATTAATTACTCACCCTCATGTCGTTTCAAACCCATAAGACATTTGTTCATCTTCAGAACACTACTTAAGATATTTTTGATATACTCTGAGAGCTTTCTGACCCTGCTTAGACAGCAACACAACTACCACGTTCAAGGCTCAGAAATGTAGTAAGGTACTGTCGTGAATGCGTGTTAAAGAAATTGTTGAATACAGTTGTTATTTTTGTGTAGCCAAAAACACTACATATATGGTTGGTCTACCGGTGAATCTCTAAAAGTCAGCAACCCCAAACACAACATTTTCCACAACTAAAATTAATTGTTACGGGCCAGTGGCAAAAGGTTCGTTCTTGGCTACAGGAAAACACAATTACATTTTTTTGAATTATTTTCCAGAACAACAAGATTTCCCAGGATATTTTACGTTTTCTCTCATTTTTCATGTGTTTTTTCCAGGACTGGAAAAATAATAATCAATTTCCAGGTTTTCCAGGATGCGTGGGAACAAAGAATGATTGAAGCAGTCAAGTGGAGCCACTTGACATGACATTTGTAAGTAAATCCAGCATATTTTTTTGTGAAGAATTTGCACTATGAATAACAGTGCTAAATAACATACTATAAAATTAGTATGCACGTCAGAACTATAATCTACCGTATAAAAACTACATAAAGCACTCAACAAATAGAGCTCCTGCTCTTCGAATAACCCTTTCTTAATCTCATTTCTCTCGTTTTTTTCTCTGATTGCTTCCTGTCTTAGGTTGAACTGTCCTGTCATAACAAAAGCAAATGGCCAAAAATATGACATCGGAAAAGTACATACTTTTTCCTTCATTACCTTTAAACAACCACAAAAATGTAATCTTGAATTCACCGTTCATTACAGGGGAGCCACTAGACATGACATTTTTAAGTGAATCTAGCGTATTATTTTTTGAGGGAAGGTTTTGCATGTTAAAGCATCTCTCACTCTTTATTTTTCTGTATGGAGGAGCGTGGTATGCATCACCCTCGGGCTGAACTCTTCGTCAGCAGCACAGTAAGTCAGGTGTCGGGTTTAGCCCCAGGTCAGCTGCGCCTGGGAGCAATCTGCCTCTCCACGGGGGCTTGCTCTCCTGAGAGAACACCATTCTTATGTATTCAGAGATCATGTGTGAGAGCGAGCGAGGGAGAGGGAAAAGGGAAAGCAGGAGAACGAGAGCTAATATATGAAAGAGAAAAATCATGTGTGTGTGTTTTCGCCCCCCTCTCCTCCTTTACAGACAGCTCCCAACCCCTGGTAACCCAGGCATGACTCAACTGCCATCTGGTATCCAGATGCAGGCCTACAGACTCATTCCTTCTGGTTCCTTCTTTCGCTTACCAGCTCCCTCTCCTATACGAGTGTCAGTTTCTGCATGTGTGAGTTAATATCCCTGAGTGTTAATGTCTGCTTACATGTGTTACTCTTCCCTCTCCGATGAACTGTGACCTTTGACATGATGACCCCTGTTCCACTCTTCCCTGCTGATAGAGAAAACAGCAGGGTTGCGACTGGCACATCCCTGACCCCTTCTGTTTGTCCAGCCTCCTCTGCGTGGGTCAAGGGTTTCTGGAGTTCAAGTTCATTAAGTGATACTTTTCTCCACTTCACTTTTCAAAAGCAAAACAAGAACAGCCCACAATGATCTCGCAGAATTGCGGTCACTGTTTTGACCTTGTAGTCATGGTCATGTTTGAAACAACAAACTATAAAAAAAATTATTTAACTGGCCTTAGAAGGAGACCAGGTCTCTTGCGGAATGGTGCTTGGGTGATGTGGGTTTATCGATAATGGAATCTGACAAAGCCTCAGTTATCTCTGCATGTTGCCTTCCGAAGCTGCCGAGGTTCAGCGGATGTACAATTACCCCTAGCTAACTCATAATTGGCTCATTTTCCAGCAAGTACGAGCAGAATTGTGCCAGTTCATTCATGATTTGTCACTGAGCGAATGGATGAGATTGAAATCATTTTATCTGTTTACCTGTACTGAAAGTTGTGAATGACTTGGAGTGAAAAAAAAAACTTAATTGTGATGTTAGAACATAAGAAATAAATGATGAGAAATAGGCATAGAAAAGTCAAAAAAAGATGCAGTTGTAAAAATGAAAAGTCACAATTGTGAGACATACTGTAATGCTTCAACTAAAAGAAATAGCTAAGATTATAAAGACGTTTAAAATGTGACAGTCACTTTTTCAGGTAACACAAAGAGGGCCCTATGATTTCCATGATGTGGAAAACGCAGACAGAATGGCTGAATCCAGTCATAAAAATGGAATTTACTGTATAACGCAGAATGTCACAGAATTTGCCCAATTTTGGATAAATAAATCAAACATAGGTCAATACACTTTAATCAAAATGTGGATATGGACTGGTGCATGTGAATATTAAGCCACAAAAAGACTATTTAAACATGAATCTTGCATGTTCTGCATGTCTCTGTGTGAATGAATGACACAGACGCACGGTTTCGTTTACTACACACATACTGAAGCGCACATGTTTTCAGCCTCTGGTGCATTAACACATAAACTCTAGAACATGTCAATTCATAAGCATTTACCGTTTCTTGTGAGAAAAACTATCGTCGTAGCATACACAAACTTTAAGGTCTTTACAGCAACCTGTCAAGTTTTTTTTTTTTTTTTTTGAATAAAATCAATAGTTCAGAGATGCTTTTGATTATTAAAATTCAATTAAATTATTCAAATGGAATCCAAAAAACTAATGGAAAATGAAAAAAGAATTTGGTAAAAAAAAAAAAAAAAAATTTGAGAAAAAAAGGTTTTCATAGGGTCTTGAAGATGTCATTTTTGTTAAAATTTGAATAAATTAGTGTCAAATTGTGTAAGTTTCATGATTTCACTTAATTAGACATGCTTTTTGATTAATAAAAATGTAATTTAACCATTAAAAAAGAATCTAGAAAAATTTAAATGGAAAAAATAAAAACTTTGTGACAAAATAAACCGGATTTCATTAGGCTCTACACAAATATATAATTGTGTGTTTTAAGCTTACAGTTGTGAGGATATAAAGTTAACAAGAAATAAAGTTGGGGAATTATAGAGAAGTTGTATTTTTTGTAAGGTATAATCACAATAATGAGAAATATTATATTGTATGCAATGATAAAACATCTAAAAGTATCATTCAAATTCTGAGATATAAAGTCACAAATATGAGAAAATTATATTATAAAAGGGTGCATTTTGTTAACATCTTGGTTATGGGAAATATGTGATATACAAATATGTAGTTGTTTGATTTAAAATCGGAATCTTAAAATATTAAATTATTAATATTATAATATTAATAATATATATAATATAAATATTAATATTAAGATGCTTTTTACTATGAGATGAAAACTGCCACTCACCGTGAACCAATCGATCCCTCTCCATAATCTACAACATATATCAGACTGATAATTATCCAACACAAATCAGTTTCTGATTTAAAGGGAAATAATACCACATTATACGTATCTAAGTTCGGCAATAAAGATATATTTCTTTAGAAGGACTTCTGTGCTTATCAGCAGCACATGGCCTTCATCCAAACCCAGTTCTATAGAAGTCAAGCTCCGAAATAACATTCTTCCAAGTGCATTGCCAATGTGCACTGCAGATGAGCTGTGTAACAGCGGGAAACTACCCGACTGCCCTTTCTCTGACGCTGTTTGTATTTTTATCGTATCACTAAACTGGTACTCGTTAGAAATCCCCTTCCCAAAAGTGACAGAAAGATCCTGTGGGGTTTCCCCTTCAGTGGAGGTCAGATTGATCAAATCTCAATCTGATGCTGGTCAGGATGTTTTTCAAATGTTAGACCAACCATCTGAATGATCTCATTTTTACTGACAGAAAAACAGGAGATCGTTATTGTGGCTATGATCCGTTTTTCTGGTAAATCGTCATAGGCTATGACGACAGACACACTACTCAAAAGCAGAGGTCAGGTGTAGGGTTAATAGAGTATTCTAAAAGTAAAAAGAGGAGATATTTTTAATGAAGTCGCTAATACATGAAAGATATCCCTCCCTGTCACACACAGCTTAGCAGAGTTGTGAGAGAAACCATCAACATTTCAAGATGCATAGCTGTTCAACAGCACGAACAAAGGAGAGGTTCTTTCAACAAACATAACCCTACAAATGCAACACACATGGAGATGTGAGAAGCACAGCCAAGGACATATCTGTGATTCTACTCATCCTTCTCAGAGTTCACATGAAGGTTAGCACTCTCTACACTACAATCTCTCACTCTCTCTTACTCCTATGCCAGTAAGCAGAAACATTTGAATGATTTGGAATCAAATCCTCATGAATTTCACTGGATGTCAGTCAGGGTTCATGTTCATTCCCACAACTCTGATGCAGCTGTGATTAACAAACAACTTTTACGACAATCCGTTATGATACTACCAAGTAAGAAATCTCAAGATCTGTTGACAGTATGAAAGCGTATGACTGCCTCCTGTGACACATAACCAACACGATGACTGAGCACTGACTAAACAACCCCGGAAACCACAACATGGAATGAAGTTACTCTAACAAAGAAATCGAATCATTCCAAACCAAACTAATTAAATGATCACAGTCTTTGGATACGAAAACACGATGTCCGCTCACCGCTTCGCATCGCTAACATTCTCTGGACAAGCAACGTGATACAAACAATGAAATACCCAACTGCTGTTACTGAATAACAAGAATCTAAATACCACTCATCCAGTGAAATTAGAGGACCACAACTATCTGTTACAAAAACGATTGAAACTTAAAGGGTTAGTTCACCCAAAAATAAAAATCCTGTCATGAATTACTCAACCTCATGTCGTTCCAAACCCAGTAAGACCTTCGTTCAGCTTCGGACCATAAATTTAGATAATTTTGATGAAATCCGAGAGCTTTCTGATTCTGCATAGACCGCAACACAACTATCACGTTCAAGGCCCAAAAAGCTAGTAAGGACCAGGGCTCTACAGTGCGACCATTTCAGTCGCATTTGTAATGTATCACAGACGTATCTGATGAATCCTTTCATAAAGTGTAAATAAAAGATTGATTGTGCAGTGTAGAAAGCTTCGTTAGTTATAATGAAACTTTGTGAGATCGCAATGAAGATGAGTGAAAGCTTTTAATGATTTTTAGGGGTGGGTTGTAAAGAGATATTGATTTAATACAGTTAAATAAACAAGAAGTTAATATTAAGTGACTTACATTGTCTGACTATTACACTATTGCCTGATTTTGCATTATCAAAAATAGTTTGAAAAGTCACAACTGAGCCGCTGTGCATCTCCATTCAAACACAGCGGTGTTTCGTTTATGAAAGAATGTGTGTTTTCAGGGCCTAAAACTAACTTTTTGCCACACCTGCCAATGGCCGGTGATGTGAGAAAATTCACCAGCCAAAACATATTTTTTTACCGGCCATGAAACTCTTTTTGAAAAAAAAAAAAAAACAGGCATTTACTTTAATTATATTCATTTATGGTGTAATTACTACATTTTCAAGTAAGTCCATGTTCATATTTAGTGCAAACAATGAGCTGTCACTTTAATTCAGAGCATCCTGCACAGCAAAAGTGGCCTGCATACTATGCATTCCATACTATCCATGTTGTACTATCCTATACTATATGTGCATACTATCCATCCAAAATATCCATAAAAGTAGTAATTTTCAATTCTATTTAGGGCAGATAGGGTGGATAGTATGCATATTGGGACGCAGGGATAGACTTGGTGTGAAATCGTTCGCTGTACTGCAGACGCACTGCTCCTGAAACGTGCAACCGTGTGCAGCGGAAACGCTCAAATTCGTTAACGTGAGCACGGAAAAATACGCTCCACAAACGCACTGCAAACGGAGTATGTGTGAGACAGGCGTAAATGATCAAATACAAGTCAGTTTCTCTTTTATCCATCGTCACTGAAACACAATCTCCCGTTAAAACACTGAGAACTATCATGACTTTCTGATGTTTGCGTTCCATTTATCATGTTTGCGGTCCGTTCCGGCGTTAGACCAGGTATGTGTCACCACGTTCTCATTTTATGAAGAATAAAGAAGGGAAAAGTTAATCTGCCGAAATAAAGTAGCGCCAGCAATATTTTCTCAGGTAAAAGTTATAGAACTGTGTCTAGGGACAAGCTGGCCATCACACTGTTCTGACTTTATAAGCCCATTTGTATCCCATTATTTGATTCGCTCTTGTAGCTTATGACAAAACAGCTAACCAGTCACGATGATCTCATCTTCAGAAAAGATTATTTTATTTGCTTACGTCAGAAACAGCAACTGGCGACTAGCATGGTTACATACACTAAAATTAACACTCGCCAAGCGCCAAATGCAAGGAAAAATCGGTGTTAATTTTAGGCCCATGGTGTTTTTAAACAAATCTAGTCAATGAATCAATTACCCATGCATCAGTCACTTGCTTTATTCCTGAATGAATCAGCCGTTTGAACCGATCTAATTATTGAATGATTAAGTAATTAAATCAGTGACTTCCCGCCACCTACTGGCAGTTTTAGTTTCATTTTTAAAGTATCTTTTCAGTTATTTAAATCATTTATTATTTCTATATTCAAAATTTTATATTTAAAACATTAATCTCAACATGAATTTATGAATTTGATTGCACGCATGCCACCTCTGAGCCTCATTAAACATGAAAATACACCTACAGATTTTCTGATTATTGATTAGAAGGTGCTCCTAAAATTTTAACTGTGCTTCTAAATTGCACAAGTCCTCCTAAAAACAAAAGTAAGCGTAGAGCCCTAAAGACATCATTAAAATAGCCCATAGTTTAACCGTAATGTTCTAAAGCTACAAGGGTATTTATTGTGATGCTGCTGACGCAGGAGCCAGCATTCTGACATAGAACCTGGATGCACTGTGCCTTGTTTACAAGCAGAGAAAGATGCACGCTGTAAATAAAACAGTCTTCGTAAATGTGTAAAGATTTCGACAGAGAGGATGACTTTTTTGCCCAGCCTTACTTCTTTAAACCAGAATATAAAGACGATGAACTAAGAGAGATGCGTCAGCAGTGCCACACGCATGTGTTGTGATACTCTTGTGAACGCATATTGAACACTGACAGAAAAATTGTAATTGTTGAATAAAGTCATTATTTTGGTTTTCTTTGTGCACAAAAAGTATTCTCTTAGCTTCATAAAATTATGGTTGAACCACTGATGTCACATGGGCTATTTTCAAAATGTTCTTACTACCTTTCTGGGCCTTGAACGTGGTTGTTGCGTTGCGGTCTATGCAGGGTCAGATAGCTCTTGGATTTCATGAAAAATATCTTGATGAACGAAGGACTTAGGGGTCTGGAATGACATAAAGGTGAGTAATTAATGACAGAATTTTTGGGTGAACTACCCCTTTAAATGTAAAGTGGGGCATATTGTAGCTAATAGCAATTAAGGAGTTCTGTTCTGATGGAAAATGGAGGTCTGTGATCTTGCTCAAGGAAATTTTTACAGCAAATTGGATCAATCATCCTTATTTCTTTTTTACTTGTACATTTGGACATGAGAAAATTAGATGTTTTAAAGTTGATTTCTTTTTAATGAACTTTGCCTGTAAAACTGGAGATCAATTCTCGGAAAACTGGAAAACAACAGCATATAATTTAAAACAATACTAACTGATCTGTAGTTTTCAACACATTCTTATTGATGCTTTCACAATGAATAACACAAACCATTTCTGCAAATTCGACAAAAAACTTATCTTGGAGACAAATCAGCAGAAAAGCCAATATCACAGAAAGCCAAAATTTAAGTTTGCAAGGCATTAAAATTAAGTTACAAGATCAATAAATGTAACAATTTCAGTGGTAATGCAGCACTGGCATGAAAATGCAAGTATTCGCTCCATCAACTGGCCCGAAACTCTCTCTCACCGGCCCAGAGGTCACTTGGACACCCTTATTGTTAAGCCCTGCATTAACTGTACTGATAATATTACAAATAGTAAATTCTATTGGTTGGGAACATACTGACATCTCCAAATAGAACATGAAAAATAGAACGTGGTGTCTGGTATGTTGTAATATAATGATATAGTCTATAAAATATTTCATACAATTATAAATAGTGAAGCACACAAAGAATTATTAGGTAACTTCTGATGGGGGAACCATTTTTTACAGATGACTGATCTGCAAATGGTTTTCAGGTCGTAAAAATTTCATTTGAGATTCATCCAATTGTTTGTGCCCCGTATCTTTCATCTGTGTTTCAGCTAATGTCCCTGTTGTTCAATTCATCATGCAGTGTGGAATCTGAACACACACAAGCACAAACCCACACAGGGACTTAGATTGTCCTTCATCTTCATTTGTGATGTGTAAAGCCTGTCCCATGCCTGGATTAGGATGGGAACACCAGGTCTATCCCAATAAGCTCTCTGTAAATTCAGGAGAGTTGCACTAGCACACTTTTGATGCACTGGGCCAGTGCTCAGGTCTGGGAAATCCATAACTATCAAAGATGATGACAAAAGCCAGCTAGGTCATCCAAAGGCGAAGCCTCAGCCTACATTCTGAGCTGTAAATCCAGCTCACAAAGACTTTTTTTTTTTAAATAGAAGAAGAAGAAAACACTCTAAATCTGTTTCCTCTTTATGTATGTGTTAATATTTAACACAGTGCTCAATAATGAACTTTACATTCTTCTGCTGTTATGTGACCCTCTTTCCTTGCTTATTTGTCCATTTGGAAACACAATGGCAAACAAGAAATACACAGCAAATGCTAGATTGTTGAAGTTTATGTCAGTCTTTCTAGTTTAATTATGATCACAGATAGTCCAGCTGTTCGCCTGAAATCTACTTCATTTGTACACATATGTAACTCATTATAAAGTTCAAAAGATATGATCTTGGATTGATAATCAGAAACAGGCTGAAGTGAGGTTTTGATAATGAGTAATGTGTAGTAGTACCTTACAGGATGGATATGAATGAAGTCAGTTTACAGGAAAGGGGTGAAATTCGGTGCGAGTGAAATAGATACGGAATGATTCAATCTATTAAAAAAACTTCTTTAAAGAGCAGCTCTTGTAATTTATAACTCCATCAATAATATCTCTACATGCATAGAACAATAGATAGATAGATAGATAGATTAGAGAAAGTTTCGTAGTCCAGATAATTCAGGGTTCCTGCAGATATGAACAAAAAATTTGATGTGAAATGTGAAATTTAAGACTTTTTAAGACCTTTTTAATACCACCTTATATGAAATTTAAGACCGAAACCTGTAATGGAAATAGATATTATATTACATGCATACATGTAATATTTAATGTGTTTAATGTAAAAAGTAAACTAAATTTCATGTCTGTCATAAATTAAATTTATTACTACGATATACAGTGAACTTTTCATATCAGCAGATACTATTCCACACAAAATATCCCCATAAAAGTACCACTAGAAATATCTGATGTAAAAAAAAAAATCTGAAGCAATATTTTCATCAGTGCTCTATTAGCTTTTACATCTTAAATCTGCATATTTGATTTACCTTTATAAGGCCTTTTTTATTTACTTTTGAAATGTATGCATTACATTTGAAATTTATTTTATGAATTTATCAATAAATTTTAAATGGCTGTTAGCAGTGAGATTACATAATTTACACTGCAAAATTAAAAGTGAGATTAATTTAAACACATTTATTGATTTATAAATATATAAATTAGAAATGTTGGGTGTGGAGGCATACTTTTAAACACACTAAACTACCAGCAGGTGGCGGTAAGTCACTTCATGAGCGAGTTATTTCAACTGATTCGAGCAAAACGCTGAATCATAGCAAAAAGTTGCTAGGAGAATGCTTCTGCTGCGATCCTTGTTTGGAACTATTTTCGTTGGTGTTTATTGAGCTAAAATTAATGTAACGTTTGTAATTGTGAGAATTTTCAGCAAAAAGCTCACTTGGTATATTACTGAACTATATCATGTTATAAATAAACTATACATTTTAAATTTTTACCTCAGTGTGTTTCTTTAGAGTGCTGTTACATTCATTTGTTTTAAAGTATGTCACAAATAGACCAGAAATACACTATCCATTATCAATTTCTGTTTACGTTGAATGTATTAAAAATAGGAATCTTTCTTGCCTTTCGATGCTTCGCTAGTTGTTTTTGTCACTTCAGTTTTAATCAGGCGGTTTGTTCGGTCGGGCAAGTAAAAAAAAAAAACATTTTAAAAGTATCTCGAAGGCTGGCGGTCAGCTAGCTCGACCTATATTTATTATTATTATTATTGAAAATATTATATACAGAAAAAGGTAGTTTGACCTGTATTCTGCTACTGCGATTCTGTCTGAAGACGCAGTAACTTCCACAGAGGGAGAAAAAAATCTACAGTTGTTAGCAACTGGCCTTAGCCAAGCCCTATATTCAGTTTTTTTCAAGCTAAGTATCGCTAAACTTGAACTTCCCCATAGCTAAAAAGTTAAATCCATTTTACTTCTGCGGTAAAATCCGAGAGATACTCGCGCCAATAACAGAAAGCTGATTGGCTATATATATACCTTTCTCACAGAAACCGGAAATACACAATCGCAGGGTATGCAGACTTCCTGTGTAATGTCAACACAGCAGAAAGCCGGGTAATTTGAAATTAAAATGGAGAGAGTCTACACAACTTCCCTCACTGGTTTGCCAAAGATAACTTTTGCCGACGTGATAAGAGTCGTGGAGGAAAACTCCGTCACAAAAAGGAACAAATTGGATAAAGGATATAAATTTTTCCACAAAGAGTTTATCCATAACTTTCAAGGTAAGTAATGTAGCTAACGTTAGAGAGCAATCAGGCAAACAAATTACTAGTGTGTCCACTTAGACCTAGGACTAGGGTTATAAGGTTATGTATGGATAGTATAGAGGACATGTACAACTTTATTAAAGCAATATAACAGTCGTGGTCTTGATGTTACAAACAATATGACATTCACTGTCTGCCTTTGGTCTAAGTGAACGTCTTGTGTGTAGCAGCTAGCGACGATAGCCTAATATTAACATTAGTCAAATGCTGTCATCATCAGTTAACATTTTATTTTCTCTGGCAATGTCTGTGTTTATGTTCATGTGTTTGCTTGTCATAGTATCAAATGTAGTAGACGGGCAGGTTTTTGTGAGGGCTAGATGCTACCCGTCTCAGAGGAAAAACGAGGAGCCTCACAAACTAGAGGTTTGACCACTGAGTGCACAAGTTCTCTGTGTGTCTTACTGCCGTTGCAGTACTGTTCACTTACTGCTGTTGCAGCTCTATCTGCTGAATTTCTGCACAGCTAGCTACAGAATGGATGGTCTGAAGTGTCTGCTGCAGACATGAGTATTCCCCCTTTTAATTGAAAAAGTTGGTCCTTCATCCCACCGAATAGCTTGAACCCATTTTCGTTTTACTTCTTCGTTAGCAGGGAAGGAGTGGAAAGATAAATAAGGCTGCTTTTGGGCATTACAAGACCAGCCCGGTACGCTACAACAACTCTTGCTCGATGTTTGCGCCATCTTTGTTGTTTAACTGGTTACCGGCATACCGGGGCGGAAATAGGTTTACACAGCAATTGCGTATTTCCGGTGCAAAATACGGAAGTTGTGAGAAAGGTCTATTGCATGTTGGTCTCATTTGTAGTTTAAATACAGCAAATTATATTTGGAATTGTGAAATAAAGAACTACAACACCACGGAAACAACAAAAAGAGAATTTAAATGAGCATTAGAGGTAGCGTTACATGGACATCGGAAAAATAAGACCTGTGTAAAATTATTTAAGACCTAGAACAGCGAATTTAAGACTTTTTAAGGCCCAAAATTTTGATTTTTAAATTTTAGACTTTTTAAGACCCCGCGGGAACCCTGTAATTGAGTAAAGCTATTTAAATGACTGTTAAAGTTGACTTAAAAGTTTTACTAAATTAGCTGGAAATAAACATTGCTTTTCTCAACTCCTCTCGTCACTTCTGTGCATTTCCCTATATTTTGGGTATCCCCTGAAACGTCACTATCTCTGTATGAAACCAAGCAAAAAGCTTAGAAATTTACAAAAGCAGTGACATAAACGCTGATCATTTGTCAATGGGAAGCCCTGTTTTGACTAACCGGCACCCAAGCTAGGTCCCAGCTAACAGATCGCTTGGGAAAGATAGTTCAGTACTGTGTAGTGTAGTATACTGTGTGTAGTTTTTTTATTAATTTGAGAAATGTCACTGTCAAAAGAGAGTGAAGTCGCCAAAGTGTTAAACTCACTGAAGGCTTCTAAACCTAAGCTCTGATTCTGGTCAGCAAGAGTGGCTAAGGCTAGTCAGTGATTTTTTTGGATCTGAAGACGTGTCATCCTCCGATGAAAGTGACAGCGATGTCAAAGGTCCTTTGGATGCAGAAACAGAGCATGAATGTCACCTCTGTGGAAGAGGATCACAACGATGATGAAAACATTGAACAGCCTGTGCCTGAAGTTGGGGAAGAACACACACACACACACACACACTCAAAATGTAGCAAAAAATGTTAAATCTTTCTGATTTTAGTAAATCTTTGTAAAAGTGCCTTTTAAAATATGTATTTAAATAAATACTTTAAAATAATTTCAGCTTCAGCCTGGTTTAATAGCATTTATATATATATACAAATGTCTTTGGTCAAATTAAGCTGTAAAATAAATAGTTTATCCCTTTAAATGCAATGGATTTTGAAAGATATCAACAAAAAAACTTTAAAAGCGATTTTATCAGGTTTTCAATTGGAAAAAGAAAGCAGACAACCATAATTCAAATGGGTATATCTTTAAAACCATTCAAGATATGACTCTGAATAGGATATTATTTTAAAGCTTATGGTCTTGATGGTCATTGATACCAAAATCTCAATTTTGAAATTTGGGTCACTGTGACTCATTTTGCTGGATCAGGTCACATATTATCAATATCGTAATATCGCGATAGCAAAACTCTCGATATTATCGTGGTTACATGACAATATGTAACTATAGGTCTTCTGAGCAAAAAGTGTAGTTTTTCAAATATATTTAAACTTCTTATTCTAACATAAAAGAACTTTAAAGTTGTGTTTTGGGCCATTATGCTTTGGCACAGTATCTGTCAAAAAAACTAAAACTAAAACCGAAAGCACAATATGTCTCAATCCCTTCAACAAGTCTGTTTTCGCTGCGCATTTCAAAGCGAAGTGCACACTTTGTTCAGGCGATCAGCTTGTGATCCGGTGTTTTCCGCTCCTCAGAACGGCTCAGTTCACAGTGAATGCAGTGAACTTGTTTATTGCATGTGCTGTGAGTTTAGCATGTGTTTGAGAACGCAATGGCCACCAGTTACACTTGGCCATACAGTTAAAGCTGGAGTTTTCTGCCAAAATAAAAGCTCTACTGCCATTTCTGTCAAAATAAAAGCTTAAAAGTGCAGTATAAATTGCTGACAACTAGCGGTTTAAATATCATAATAATATATAAAGTATATCATAGACTTCATACCGTGATATTATCGTATCATGAGATTGTTTATTTTTGCATATTATATTTGTTACTGCAGTTGTGCTTTATATAGTTGAATTAGCCTCAATGCAACGGCAATTTATAGACATAACTGTTAAATTCTGTTTGTCCTGATCCACCAAAATGCATCTAAACAGAATGACAAGGCAACTGTTCCAGCTCTTTTCCAGCATACCAAAAGAACCCGGATATGCAGCCAAAGGAATAATCTATAGAGAAGTAAATATCTAGTGGAATCTGGTTCTGCAGGTCAGTTCTACAGTGCCAACATCTCATTCAGAAAGTCAAACCAATACACTTTCCAACTGGGCATCACAGTGAGTTGTAAGTTGTCCGACTTCATACATCAGCACCACATTGTCAGCCCTGACCCCAGTTTTAACACACTAGCACCTTTATGTGAAGGGAAAATAGACCAAGGGCCAGATTCCCAACCAGACTACCATGACAAGTATCACATGAACTCCACCCATAATGAACAGGCAGTTTCCGTTTTACAATATTTTCTCAGCAAACCCATCAACACCCATCTGTGGAGACTATACCCACCCATTTCCAACCTGGTTTCGAACACTAGTGGTGCGCTAGTGGCTAACGATTGTGGTTGAAAGCGGTGGTGGGGGCACCGACTCTAACATCTGCTGTGTCTTAACAGCTTGGGAACAATGTATACGGGGAACGCCGTATAACTTCTAAAGGCTGCCCAAAATGTTTTCCAAAGGACCTGCGGACACATATAAAATCTGTATACAAGGTGCCAGCAATGCTGACCAATGACCTCAGTGGAATGTAGACGTACGTACTGATTCCCTACAGATTCAACAACCACACCACGTGTTGTGTTAAAAACAGATCCCACAAACACTCCAAGAGATCATTACTACACCCTAGGCATTTAAATACTGTATACAAAGGGAGCAAGTGAAAAATATATGCCTTAAAAAAGTGGATATGTAAAGCGCTCTTTAGCATTAGAATCTCATAGAGAAATAAATATATAAACACATGATAATTAAAAAATTCTTGTCCCTCAAACAGTTCAGCATGGTGCTAGCAACTCGACAGTCATAGATTGATTCCCGCAGAATGAATGGACTTTACTTCAGATTAAAGTATCTGCCTAATGCATACTGTAAATGTGACAAAAAGTTATAAAAATGTAGATAAATAATAAATCAATAGTGCATCAGCTAGAATGATACTTGATGCCTAAAGCAGAAATACTTTTTGAAGGCTCACGTGCCATGATTTCCACTGCCACCAACCTGGATCAAGGCATTTTCTGATCTATTGTTTTGGACCTTCTTCTCTGAGCAACATCTAAATCTAGACCCTCAATATAAGGCATGTAAGAATGCAATAGCGGTGCAATTTAATTCTCCAAGGAGACGTGCCTATTCCAATAACGTTCATTTTCCTACTGATGAAACCATTTTGGCTTCGCGTCATCTATTTACCCCGTGTAAAAGCCACAATCATGACCGCACGTGTCAGCGTACACGGTGCTCGGAAAGTTAGACGATTTTTAGATGCAGGAAGAAACTTTCTAGCCCTCAGCCTTACATATTTCACTCTCCGTGACTTCTATCAAATTTATGTTTGGCACAACAGAAAAAAGAAACATGTTTTCTTTGATCAAGACCCAACTTTTTCTTTTCAAAGGCAACGTGTCTACTCTATAGCGCTCAACTAGAGGTAAAAAGGGCACATGTATGGCTTGCAGACAATTTCAAGACCACGCTTACAAGAAAGCAGCAGGAGGGGTTTGCCTCAGCGTGATCTCATTCGATTTCATAGCTGTGTGTAAATATACATGTTTGCTTGGTGTTTTGAGGCAGACATAGAAACATGCAATATTAATGTACTAACAGCAGCATAATGTAAACCCTTTTACAAATACTCTTATTTGTACTACTGCCTAATGGAATTAATAACCAACTAGTCAATAGTGAGAATTAGTTACCATGAATACTAATGAGATTGTTTTTTTATCAGTCAATTGTAGTCTATTTATAGAAGCGTCCACATGCATTAAATGGACAGTTCACCCAAAAATGAAAATTACCCTACGATTTACTCAGCCTCAACCAATCCTGGGTTTATATGACTTTCTTCTTTCAGATGAATACAATCAGAGTTATATTAACAAATGCCCTGACTCTTCCAAGCTTTATAATGGCAGTGAATGATGGTTGAAATTTTGAAGTCCAATAAAGTGCATCCACCCATTAAAAAGTACTCCACATGGCTCCAGGCCGTTAATAAAGGCCATCTGAAGCGAATCGATGAGTTTGTGAAAGAAAAAATATCCATATTTAAAACTTTATAAACCATAATCTTTAACTTCCGCTAACTGTCTTATGCTTGTTCACGAGAGAGTGGCGTTCCAGCGGATGATGTAAAATGTAGGCATAGTGTAAGCTCTGGTGAGATGTGATGAACATGGAACCAAAGAGAAGTCAGCAAAAAAAAAACAAAAAAAAAACACTGGTCACAAATTAGGAGTACAATAAGAGGATTTGTAAAGAAAAATGTTGGAGGATTTCAATATAAGATTAGGTTCTACATCATCCGCTGGAACGCCACTCTCTCGTGAACTCTGAGACTCGTGATTACGGTATATAAACCCTGTTGAAAAAAACAGCATATGCTGGTTTTTCAACAGGGAAGTTTTAAATATGGATATATTTTTTTCTGACACAGATGCATTGATTCACTTTAGAATGCCTTTATTAACCCCCCGGAGCTATGTGAATTACTTTTTAAGATGGATGAATGCATTTTATTGGAATTCGAAATCTCAAACACCATTCACTGCCAGTATAAACCTTGGAAGCTAAGATATTTTTTTAATAAAAGAAGTAAGTGACATTTTAATTTAAGAAGTTGTAGTTCAAAACAAGACAAAGATAAATTATAATGAGTATTTTAGGAATTGATCATTATATGTGACCCTGGACCACAAAACCAATCAATCTCGGCCAAGTACTGACTGAGATAAAATAAAAAAAATAAGTTTTGATATATTTAGGATAGGACGTTTACAAAATCTTCATGGAATCTTTACTTACTGTAATATCCTAATGACTTTTGGCATGAAAGAAAAATCTATAATTTTGACCCATACAATGTATTTTTGGCTATTGCTACAAATATACCCGTGCTACTTAAGACTGGTTTTGTGGTCCAGGGTCACATATATTAGTTACTCTGTGTACAGGATGTACAGTATTTCTTTTTAATCATTGTTAATTTATACTCTCTAATCCAGGTATCCATCAAACAATAGTATCAATGAATCTCTTACCATATCTCATCACTCCTCTCATTCCCATCAGCATTCTTCGAGCCGTACAAAACTCCACTCTGCCCCTCCGCTGACACCATGACCCGTGGGTAACATTCACACTGTTTTCTGCAAAAACACAAGGAAATGGCGATGCATAAAATTACTTGGCATGCCATCTCGACAACTCATATGCTCCTTCCTTCACTCACTCACTCACCCACTCAGTCTCTCTCAGCCCTTTCCTTCTTTGCGTTTTTGTTATTTCATCCCTTTTTCAAAACGGTGGCTAAGTAAACATGCCAGTGCCTCCGGGGGCTCGTTTGGAGAGAGCCACCCGTTACTTCCCGCTCCTTTCACCCACTGGCTGTTGATGGAGCAAGACAGAGGGACCCGGCCCTCCATACGAGGGGCTCCTGAGCTCAGATCATAGGTGTTGGAGGAGGGTGTTCGGTCGAGTATTTTTACTTTAACCTTTCTTTAATTTGAGCAAATGTGTTTCCCCGTGGGAGGAATGTTGTCATGGCTCAAAGCAGAGTAATCAGTGTGTCTAAGTAATTCTGGTTTAGAGGAGTACTTCACTCGAATTAAAATTCTGATCATCTCACCTTCATGAGTTGTTCCAAACCTACAGGAACCCAAAACATGATATTCTGAAGAATGTTGGAACTGTTTTTGTCCAAACGATGAAAATCAATGGGGTCCAAAACAACTTTTGACTTTCACTGTATGGATAAAAAACCCTTACACATTTTTTGTCTTTTGTGTTCCAAATAAGAAACTGATATAGGTTTGTAAAGACATGAAGAGTAGGTAAAGAATCGGTCTCAGACATCACTCCCACGGAACGTTGGCTAAACGTCTGATGCATAAGGCACAGCTGGAAACATTTCAGGAGTTTCGAAGTCGTCATCAGATTGGTTAGATTATACAGGCTTTCCATAAGACGTGTGTGTTGCGTTCTTTAACAAAAATCCAGTGGCACTAAACCCCCTCACGAAAGAAGAAAGCCGTGTTTACAACTGTGACGACGAGTGCTTATCAGGATCAACTAAATGCTGGATTTTCAAAAACATGTGATAAACGTAAAGTTCGCTGCATAGAATCTTTAAGACATGTCAGAGTTTTACACAATGGTCTGTTATTGTGGGGTCATTTCCATGCCTCTAAACACGACGCAGCACAAAACGAAACGTGATTGGTCGCTTACCTGTCAGTCATATGGCCTCTTGGGCGGGTCTTGGCAATTCAAAGCGGCCAAAGTTCCCAGACCTTCTGCCGTCAGTCTGAAAGTCTGGCTATACGAGACTAGGTAAAGGATGACAGAAGTTTCACTTTCAAACAGACTATTTCTTCAAGCACACAAAACAGCAGGGCTTTTTGTGTTGACTCAAATCATTACGGCACCACTACGGCAATGAAAAGGTCAAAAAAGGCTCAGATTTTTTTAATGTGCATTTTTTCTTCTCCCTGGTTTCTTCATAAAATAGTTTTGTCTGAGTTCTTTTATCTGAGGCAGGAAAATGTGCCATTTATATGTTTTCCATGCCTCATTTATTCGCCTCTCTCGAAACCTTAAACTTTTTAACGAATGCTGCCATAAATGTAGTATAGCAGGGCTTCTCCTCTGATCCTCCTCGGTTGGAGCCGTGCCCCGCTATTGTACTGCGACTCAACTTGAGCGTAGCAGTTCAACCATAATAACAGACTGGCCTCGGTTTCAACCCTCAGCTTCGAAGAGCGAAGTCTGCATATCTGCTCTACAGCTCCAGTGGAATTGTTTGCACAGTCCCAAAGCTCTGATTGGAAAATCAATAGATGGATCTGGGATGGCCAGGCTCTTCGGCAGCTCTAGCATCTTTTTCCATTTCTTGTCATCTTTGGCTCTTTGAAGATTATACATCTGCCTATTGCTATCTATATCTCACTCTGATTCTGGTAGTATTGCTACATTCTTCAAACATGCATCTAAATCATAGCTATTTCAAAGAGATTTTCTATAGGGGTCTTCAACATGTGGCCTATGGCGACACTTCAGAGGGTTCACCAAAAAATACAAAATCAACATGAAACTTGAAGTTTAGTAAAATGTTTCAGCTCAAATTATGTTTTCCTTTTACATCAAAAATAATAGAATAAAAGTACAACTATTGCCACAATCCAGCATGAGCCTGTCTTCCATACACTATGCATAAACAAGACTAAAATGAGAAGGTCACTTCCAGAATGAAAATTTCCTGATAATTAACTCACCCCCATGTCATCCAAGATGTTCATGTCTGTCTTTCTTCAGTCAAAATGAAATTTAAGGTTTCTGAGTAGGGCTGCACGATATATCGAAAAATTATCGTTATCGCGATAGTAGTATACGCGATATCAGTATCGCAGAGAGTTGCGATAATGGACATTTAATTTATGTGCCAAACATTTGTGCATTGCATGCATAGGTTGTCCTCATTTCACCAAACAGATGGGGGCTTACTCTCTTTATACCCGCCTCCCAAGTAGGTGCTATAATACTATTGGCTAGACCAGGCGAACAGGTGAACCTGGTGGCTCAGAGCAGAGAATGAAAAATAAATACGCAGGAGTACGAAGGGAGAAAATGACAGCAGCGCTGAACTTGTGCCTAAAAAGAACTGTACGTCTGAAATATACAGGGATCAAAATTGCGACCGTTTATGCTCCCAAAATTTAATCTGCGCAACCTCAAATTATATTTGGGAGCATTTGTGCAAGTGCGAGAAATTGTTGTGGTGCGACCTAGTTTCATTTCTTTACAAAACTTTTGCTAACCTAACTACTGCACAGACTGCTGTGAGCTGATGCGTTCGCCGTTCTCTCCAACATTACATAACCATTTAAACTTAATCTTTATTGTTACCTTTAATGAAGATTTGAGATATTAGCCGTCTTCCTGTCTCTGACAATGCGCACCGCTGAACTAGGAACCGGCCATTTTTTCCTGAAACCTCTTTTCCGGATTTGCACAAACTGCATTGCAATTAGGGGTGTGTGGTTTGACGATTTTTGATTGTGGACAGTAAAAAGGTTCTGTACAACGTGGCATACATTCACATCAGATGATAACTCAGCGGCCGAGTTCCACTCATGAAGGGGAGTATTTTCCACTGGGGACACGCTTTTCAAAATCCTGTTGTGTCCTCCGACTTTCAAATGGTTTGTTAAAGTAATCTCTCGTATTGCAGAATGCATGCTCTGCACCGCCGAGAATTTTGCGCGATCCTTAAAACAAAACCAAAAGTAAAACGCTTACGCGCATTCAAAAGCAATTTTAATACCCCACGTTTAGAGAGTGACTCCCCAATGCACGCAAATTAGGCTAGATAAAATATCTAGGCTGTCATTAGAATCTGGGCTATAAGTTGTGTAGTTGTCTATAACTCTGTATCATACTTGAAAAAAATCGGTCTCTATTTGCACTTTGAATATTGGAAGAGTAGTCTACTTTGAATATGGCTGCATTTATTGTCTATTTTTTGTTATTTATACTGTAATTTAAAAAAAAAATGATTCTGAGGCTTTCAGAAACAGCCCATTTGATTTGCCTGGCAATTGGAATCAGCCATGAAGAATCAAGATCAGTGCATTACTAAAAAGAAATTGGGTGCTTCTAATTTTTTTTGATGCTCCTAACTTTTTGAAGTTTATTAGTAAACTTTTTGTTTAATATTATTTTTTTAATGAAATTTGTTTAATAATATGTTTTATTTAAAAAAACAAACAAACAAAAAACAGGCAAGGAAATATTTAGTTTTAAAGATGCTCTTGAGTGTATGGTTACATGTAAATAAAAAGTAATGTTTGAAAGAAATTCATTTTGTGTTTGCAGGTCTATGGTAACACCAAACCAGAAATCAGAATATCTGCTGAGGTTTTAAGTCATTCATAGTGTTTTAAAGTCAAAATTTTTGCAAATTCCTTGACATAGTTTTTTAGCCTGAATTAGATTTAATTTGGATGACAGAAGAATATCTATTACCTGTTTATTTTAGCATGATCATTACATATATAAATTATTTTAAAAAATAGATAGTAATAATAACAACAATAATTATTTCTCTAGGGAAATGTAATATCGCAAGAAATATCGTTATCGCAAAATTCAACACCAATATCGCATATCGCATTTTTTCCCAATATCGTGCAGCCCTATTTCTGAGTAAAAAAATTTTTTTTCATATAGTGGACTTCAATGGTGGCCAATGAGTTGAAGGTCCAAACTGCAGTTTCAATGCACCTTCGAATAACTCTCACACAATCACAGCCAAGGAATAAGGGTCTAGCGAAACGATTTGTCATTTTCTAAGGAAAAAAAAAGTTATACATTTTTTAACCACAAATGTTCGTCTTGCACTAGCTTGACCTCACGCATAATGAAATCACACATGCGTGACGTATGTAGAAGTACCAACTCAGTGTTTACCAAGTGAATGTGCAATAACATTCAAATGCCCTTTACAAAAAAAGGTAAAACAAAGCTGTTGGAATGATTTTAAAGTTGAAGGAGAAAATGAGATGGAGTTTAATGGCCTAAGTACACAGACAAAAAAAACTAACTGTGCATGACTTTTCCAACGTGATTATACAACGTGTGAAGACGCACATCGCAGAGCTAGTGCAAGATGAGCGTTTATGGTTAAAAAGTATTGTTTTGCTAGAAAAGACCCATATCATGTAGAGTCTTTTGAAGCTGCATTGAAACTGCAATTTGAACCTTCAACCCATTGGCCACCATTGAAGTCCATTAAATGGAGGACATTTCTGGAACGTTTTCATCAAAAAACCTAATTTCTTTGCGACTTTAGAAAGAAAGACATGAACATCTTGGATGACATGGGGTGAGTAAATTATCAGTAAATTTTCATTCTGGAAGTTAACAGGGCAACCTGATTCATTTCCTGCACATTAGGATCCAGTCCATTCAGGCAACAAACATCTCATAAGATCCTCACTCTCCTCATGTTTAGGGTGTGATCTTTCTTTCATCCATCATTTGTCTTTTACACTTCCTCTCTCAGAGACATGTCCAACTCTATCATTCTGAAGGGATTAGCCAGCGATCTGATGGACGACTGGTTGACCTCGCAGTGGGGAAGAGGAGAAGAGAGGAAGTGAGTCCAGTTAGGAGGGCAGCACTACCCTGCCGGGTTCAGGCTCAATCCTATTACCCTTACTGCCTCTGTCACAACCCATTTCTCTCTCTTTTTCCTCTCATTTTTCACTCCACTCACTCTGAAAAACAAAAATGTTGCTTTGAAGGATCATTAAGGCGCCTAAAAGGTGGAAAGACTGAAAAATAGTGAAAAGTGAGAATTTTGCACAATGGAAACAGAATAAAAACGTTTATGGAGGTTTTCTCAGTAATGTAATATGATGTTGTTGAACTTGTCAAAGTTAAAAAGGGGAGATGTTTATGTCTTTTTGCAACATTGTGATGTGAATAAAAACACTGTGGATAATTTGAATTGCATAAGCCACTCACTTTTAATCTCATTAACAAAAATACCAGAAAAAGGTCATTACATAAGTGTTTTTATATGTCTTTAACGATAAAGAAGACGAGATGAAAAGAGCACATTAAACTTACCTAAAATAACACTGCAAGCTATTAAAGGATTAGTTCACTTTAGGGCTGTGCGATATGGACAAAAGAAACCTATCACGATTTTCTTGAACAGTATTGCGATTTCGATTTTTTTTAAAGGAAAACAATTAGATCTTTATCAAAGACCTGTAACATGCCTCTAAAACAGAAGGCGGAAAAAAATCACCTAGCAGGTGAAAAAAAGCTAGGAGCACCAAAAAAATGTAGGCGCACCCAATTTCTTTTTAGTAATGCACTGATCTTGATTCTTCATGGCTGATTCTGACTGCAGATGTTTTACAAGCACATGATCAAAGTAGGCTACTCTTTCAATATTCAAAGTGCAAATAGAGACCGAATTTTTCAAGCATGATACAGAACTATAGACAACTGCACAATATATTTTTTATAGCCCACATACTAATAACTGCCTAGATATTTTATGTAGCCTAATTTGCGCGCATTGAGGAGTCGCTTTCTAAACGCGAGATATTAAAATTGCTTTTGAATGCGCGTCCGCGTTATACTTTTGGTTTCGTTTTAACGATCGTGCGAGACTCTCAAAGGCGCTGAGCGTGCATTCTACAATACAAGAGATTATTATAACAAAACCATTTGAAATATGAGAGGACACAAACAGGATTTTGAAAAGCATGTCCCCAGTGGAAATTACGCCCCTGTGTGAGTGGAGCTCTGCCGCTGAGTTATCATCTGATGTGGATGAATGCCGCTTTGTACAGTAACGTATATGGACACGGAGGCGCCAGAAATGTATCTGACAGAATGTACGCTATAGCACGAAATATATTATATTTCTTTAAAAACGGTTTGTTGAGACCTTTTATTTTTCACAATCGAAAGAGAGAATGGCGAACCTGTCACTGTATCAGCTCACAGCAGTCTGTGCAGTAGTTAGGCTACCGAAAGTTTTGTAAAGAAATGAAACCAAGTCGGACCACAACAGTTTCTCGCACTCGCACGAATGGTCCCAAATATAATTTCAGGTCACGCAGATTAAATTTTGGGAGCATATGCGACCAAAACGTTCACAATTTCGAGCCCTGCCTAGTAAAGGTAGAACAAAATGTCTTTAGAACAGACCTATGGCAAAAAGTAAGTATGTGTGTGCGTATGTGCGTGCGTGTGTTTGAAAAAACAACAACCCAGACCACAGCGTCCCACATAAAAACAATTAGAACACTGGTAGAGTCTAGCTGCTTTCTGCTAAGAAAACCAGCACGACCATTTCTGGTTTCAAGCATGAACGTTAGCATGTTCTTGCTCGCTGTTTAGGCGCGCTGTGTTGTGATCGGTTCAAATAGCATGCTGCGGGAAAAGTATCAGTCGAGTGCGTACAAAAAATCGTGCTGTAAGGCGATTTAGAAATAGTGTATGTTCACATCGCGATTTCGATACGATTTCAATTAATCGCACAGCCCTAGTTCACTTTTAGAACAAAAATTTACAGATAATTTACCCAAACCCCCCTTTGTCATCCAAGATGTTCATGTCTTTCTTTCTTCAGTTGTAAAGAAATGAGAAAAACATTTCAGGAATTTTCACCATATAGTGGACTTCTATGGCGCCCACAAGCGTACTTCCAAAAGTTTAAATGCAGCTTCAAGGAATCTAAATATTTTTTAAATAACCGATCGGTTTTCTAAATAACAATCGGTTATTTTCAAAAAAAAAAGACAATTTATACACTTGCGCATCGCACAGCTAGACAAGATGAGAATTTAAGGTCATAAAGTATACAACTTGTAGTTGTTTTTTTGGAAAATAACAGATCGTTTCGCTAGATAAGACCCTTCTTCCTTGGCTGGAATTGTTTAGAGCCATTTAAAGCTGCATTTAAACTGCATTTTGGAAGTTTAAACCCGTGGGCACCATAGAAGTCCATTATATGGAGGAAATTCCTGAAATGTTATTTCTTTACGACTGAAGAAAGAAAGACATGGACATCTTGGATGACAAGGGGATGAGTAAATTATCTGTACATTTTTGCTCTGGAAGTGAACTAATCTTAAAAGTAAACTAACCTTAAAAATGCTCTTACAATGTTTTTGATGAAAAACAAATCCTACATATAAGATGTTTTCAACTTGCATCTGCACGAAATTATGTAAATGCATTTGTTATTATTGATGAACTATTAAAAATTGTTCTAGTCTTCATGTAAAAGAAGCTGAAACAAAATTAAACATACATATTAGATGAAAAATGTAATTGTAATTGTTGCCTAACTTAAATAAATTAATTTAAAGTAGTAAGTTAAATGACCAAACCTAAAACTGTAAAAAATAAGTAAATACATTTAAAAATAAAAATTTTGCATAAAATAAAAGCAAAATATTAATGTACTCTATATAATATGCAAACTACTGAAGTCACATTGTGAATACTCTCTTTCCATGAAAAATATACAAAACAGATAATAAATAACAAAAGAAAAAGACCAAATTTAAAATAGGTTTTAGTCAATTTTAGTAAAATTGACTAAAATGAAAGAATACAACAAAATATTGACTATTTAAAGGGTTTTTTTGTTATATGGGTTACACGGTCATAAAAACCTGCAAAAACGAGCATTGATTTCACTTGCCAATACCTGTCAAATTAAATCAGCAGTTAGGACTGGGTAAATGGACAGAATGAAAGGATGAATCCAGATGTTTAATTGGTCAGTTGAAACAGCAGGTCCCCTGTAGGACCCGAGGGTTTGGCAACCGCTCAGAGCTACAGATGGACAGCTAATTACACTTTCTAGAATAACTGCGGCCTCAGTGTAAGAACTCAGGTGGGATAACACTCAGTTCCCAAAAAGACTTGTAATGAGATTTCAACCTAGACAGAACCAAGTTCAACTGCCTTGATTTATTTTTGAATTGAATCTACAAGAGGGAGAAATTAGAAACATGAGTGTAAAAACATCTTGTCGAGGGCTCCCGGAGGTGGATGAAGGACAAAGAACATTCATTTTCATGTTGTTGCGACATGTCAACCACAACAGGCTCTAAAGTGCTATTTTGAAAAGCCCGACTCAGGAGCTGGAGGGAAATACGAGGATTCCCGAAGGTGACGGGTCTTTTGTTAAGAATCTCTCTCTCTATTACACGACCGAGAAAAATCGTGTGGAACGCTTGGATTACGGGACGGGATCAGTTCAGTTCCCAGACCATTCAAGAGGTCAAGCTCAAAGCCAGTGGCTGAGTTCATGAAGAGGTTGTCCATTTGAATGAAGGGACGAGAGATTATTATCTGATTTATTAGCAATATTGTCTTCTCACTTTCATTTTTTTCGACTTCTCACTTCTCACTATTCAGTCATGTTCACACACATGTTTCTAACCGTGCAGCCCATCATGTGTACCTGAGGGGGTAACAGATTTCCCGCATGCAACCTTATCGGACAGTCGTGCTATTCAGTCAGCGCATCCTCTGGCCTCATCCCAAAGAAAGAGAGGGGAAAGAAAGGACGGTTTGACATTCCTCTCTTCATCTCCTTTTTGTCTCTGGTCCTCCTTTTCAAAAAAAGAGACTATTTTTGTCTGGGATTCCCTCCAAAAAGTACTCAGAGTCAGGACTCTGGATAGCAAACTAGAGATGGGGCTTGAGGTGGGGAAAGAAGATGAGGGAAAGATGGGGTCAGCTGATTCCACATGCTGAATTAAGACTTCACAAGTACATGAAAGGGGGAAAAAACATATAGAAGCCTAAGATGTCGCCATTTAACAACAACAATTACCAACAATTATCATATACTGGTCATGCTTTCTTTTCTACTTAATTAGGCCTTTTGACCCTTTTTTTGACAGAGACATTAGAGAGGAGGCATGAAAGTGAAGAGGATAAGAATCAGGACATGATGCAGACTGAAGTCAAATCTGCATCATGTCTAGTACGTGTGCAAACCACTAGGCCATGGTTCACCAGAATGATTCCTTCTGTATTTGTCAGCTCATCGAGCATCAGATCCAGCAGATGTACAAATGCGCTCACAGACTCTGAAATAAGGATTCATATGCAACTATTACAGAAGGTTCAAAAGCTCACTGATGCTCAAGAGGGGAAAACGATGCATTAAGAGCCAGGGGTGTAAACTTTTGAACAAAATGAAGACGTGTAATTTTTTCTTATTTTGCCTAAATATCGTATTTCTTAATTTAGTAAAATAAGTTAAATTTACCCCCTGGCTCTTACTGCATTGTGTTTCCTTCTGAAGCATCAGTGAGTGTTTGAACCTTCTGTAATAGTTGCATACAGTATGAGCCCTTGAGCTGTCCTCAGTGTCAAAAGATAGATCTCAAAATCATACAGTCTTTGTCGGAAAGAGTTCAAATACACAAAAATGCTGAAAAACCAAAGGATTTGTGTGACCTGAAGGATTTTTCTGAAGAACAGCGTGCAGTTTAACTGTTCAGGACAAACAAGGGACTCATGAACAACTATCACTAAACAATAAAAACACATCTGTGGATCATTCAGGCAACAACACAGTATTGAGAATCAATCAAGTGTATGCAACCTTTTGAACAGGGTCATTTTTATCAATTCAACTATTATTTTCTCCTGTAATCGCCTTTTAGGCGAAATATTGTATTCAGTTAAGTACTAAATAAAAACATAACGTGCATTTTGTATGATCCTTCTTATTTTGGTAAAATAATAAACATTTTTAATGCAAGGTTAAATTTAAGGCTTCCATTCTAAATGTATTCATTTCTTTTAGCCAGACTATTCACATAATAAATCGCTGTACAAAAATTACCTATAAATTCCTGTAAGTTGACCCTCTGAAAAGTTAATGAATAATTCCTGTCATTTCTTTTGGTCTGCTAACAAACTTTTGTTTTAAACGCATGGCACTGTGGTACAGGGAAATACAGGGGTTACAGAGTTTTTTTGGCATTGATGCTTTTTGGTATCACTTCTCTTGGGTCTCTCTTTGTGTGGTCAGGTTTGAATGCATCAACCTTTCTGTGAACCTACAGAGTCGCACCTCAGTTTCCCATGTTCAGCAGAGTGTATCACTCACACACACATACACACACACACACTCACACACTATCTCTATCTCTTATCCTTCTGATACGTGTATGTGTGTGAGCCTTTCTCTAATGTGAGCGAAAAGTAAGAGGTATGTCACCACTGAGAATCCGATAGAGCCGCACAAAAGGAAAATTGAAGGACAGATAGAAGACAGGAGAGAGATACAGGGCGTGGAGTCAGGGGAGAGGCGCAGAAAAGAAAGTGAGGCCTCAAAAGCATGAGGGTCAGAGAGATAGACAGAAAGAAAGAGAGGAGAGATGAATGAACAGTAGAAAGGCGTCTGGGGTCTCAACGGCCTTGAGTAGCTCTCTGTCTCCGAGCCCAATTAAGGGCACAAAGATAAACCGGTGCTTCTTTTGTAGAAAAAGAGGGAGGGCAAAAGAAGGGCGAGAGAAGAAGAAGAGGAAGGATCTTTTTACAGTCTGGAGACAGTTTTTATCTGCTAACTACCCCACTTTCTAAAACAGCCCCATTTGCTGTTGGCCTCTCCTTCCATTCAGCGTCTTTCTCTCCTCTTTCTCTCTCTTTCACTTTTTGGGCCAGAGTGTTTGTCTCTGCATGCCCGCTGTCCTCTCGCTGGCTCTGGTTACTCTTTAAAGGGCAGTGGGAGAGAAAGGAAGAACACGGGAGCAAGGGCTTAGAGGATAATACAACCACTTAAACCCCGTGAATGAAAGAGAGAGATGTGCACAGGAGACACAATGACCTCTGACCTGCTCCTCCCTGCTTTTTTTACATGCTTCTTCCACAATCAACTTTGTCTTTTGAACCGATCACATTTTACCCAAACTAATTATTTAATGAGAGTAATTAATTAATCTAAATAGATTCTAAAACAGATATCTATGAACCATAAAGAGCTTAAAATAAATGACACCACAATCAAACCACTTCTCTACGGTGTGACGAACAAGCTCATAATCATGTTAGAGGACAAAAAGGCATACTAAGCAATGTAACAAATAGTGGAATTACATCTATATTTATGAAAACAATGGGCATGACAGAAGCACAAAAGACTACATTAGCGCCATCTCATGGTAATGAGGGGAACAAAGGTGTACTGCAAAGAAAATCCAGCAGTGTGAAGAGAAGGTGTCCTGGAAGACCAATGAAAATAAAATAGAACTTGCAGTTAATTAAGAGTTTAAGAATGGGAAATCAGTTAGAAAGTGTGCATCTAGATTTGATACTTGATTTAAAAAAATTGAGTATGAAAGCCTTCAGTAGTCTTAGTTTCTATTATTTTATGTAAGCATTAAAAGTAAGGTACAAACTTAAAAAGAAAATACTGTTTTTATCTGAAACACAACTCTGAACAATAGTTTTTCTGCTTTCGAAACTATTTACAGGCTCAGTTTACTGGCAGTTACACTCATTTATCATACTTGAGCAAATACATTTAGTGGTTAAATTGAGGTTTATGTTTATATCCGTGCTTTACTGGGTATAATTTGTACTGTTTTAGAGGTGCATGTGTGTTGAAAAAAGTGTGGCGCCTTGTAAAGCCTAATGAAAGTCAATTAAAACATTCAGTTTGATTACATCTGAGCTGTAAAGTTTATGGGGTGGCCACTGGACAAGCTAGCTAAGTACTATAACACACCAGAGAATGGCACTAAAATATAACAGCACTACAAACACAGTAACAGATGACATTGCATTTTTGCACAGATATATTTGCATATAAACAGCCTACAGTACAGTACATATTTAAAATAATGTACATCATAAAAAGCAACAACATTGGGGTAAGTACTTAACCAGTTAGATTACTCTATACTAACAATTTCTTTATATAGGGTAAAGTTTGCATTTAATTAAAAAGCTAAAGATCAGAAATGTATTCTTGCCCCTTTCACACTGTATTTTGGCATATGAAGGTATAAACAAATTATGTTTAAAATCTATTTCTTTAAGCTCACACCTAGTCCATTTAAAGATAGTTCACCCAAAAATGAAAATTCTGTCATTAATTACTAACCCTCATGTCGTTCCAAACTCGTAAAACCTTTGTTCATCTTCAGATTACAAATTAAGATTTTTTTAAGGAATCTGAGAGCTTTCTGACATGTTCAAGGCCAAGAAAGTTAGTAAGAACATCAATAGTCCATGTGACGTCAGTGGTTCAACCATAATTTTATAAAGCTGCTAGCTATTTTTCGTGCACAAAGGAAACAGAAATAACCACTTTTTGGTGAAATGACGAAGGGGACTGACGTGGAAAAGAACAAATTGTTGAATAAAGTGGTTATTTTGGTTTTCTTTGTGCACAAAAAGTATTCTTGTAGCTTCATAACGTTATGGTTGAACCACTGATGTCACATGGACTATTTTAATGATCTTCTTACTAACTTTCTCAAATACGGTTCAAAACCTCTCCCTTCACCATAACATATACAACAAAACTGGATAGCTATAAAGTTGTTGCATGCAAAACCATGCCGCTATCATCTAGTACAGAGCTAGAAGATAAAGAGAGCCTCAGCCAACTGACTACAACCTTCTTTGTAGTCGCCCAACATGAAATTAAAACAACATTATGTTCTTACCACACAAGAATTTTTATGCTCACCCATAAAAGGGGTCAATAAAAGAGACGCCTAATGATTCCTGCACACAAAAACACACAAACCTGCTCACGTATACACCAAAAGCCTGTGCATCTGTAGACATTCGCGCAAACAAATACATACTAGATATATAATGATTAATCTCAATTCTTGAGTAATCCTTATTTAACAAAGGGATGGTTAAGGTGTTAATCTTCGATTATAACTGTTCAGATGAAGGTTTGAGAAATTAACCAGGAACATTAGCGGTATAGAGTGGCTCTAATGATGTGTGTGTGCATATGTCTATTAATAAAGCTGAATAAATTCACTCATTACTCCTCGGTACACTTGCTTGTTCGTTAATTCGTTCATACCTTCCTTCATTTGGTCGTTCACACATTGGTTCCAGGTGTGAGAGGCAGGGCAGAATGTGGGTTAAGGTATGAGAATGTACTTAGTCAAGAATGTGTCTGCATATGTGTACGTGTGTGAGGAGGCAAATAAATACCATACACTGCGGGGGCCGGTTTTTGTGGGTACCAGGGTGTTTTTTAGCCTAAGAAAAGGCGTCTGTACTCAGCTTAATTGCCCCTCACGCCCTGAGGGATCCCAGTATCCAATGTGGACATAGTTTGGGGGTCTGCAGGGGGGTGTACAGTGTGGAGACACAGAGGGCGGTACTTCCGTTGGCCCCTGTGGTCCACCAAAGGGGGATCAGTGTGGGATGTCTGTTCGGGCACTGGGCCCCTACTTCTGAATACCCCGCTGCTACACAGCCTAAGGGTTCAGCGACACCTGGCTAGTGAAAATAAGTATACGGTTAGATGGGTACACAATGCTAGAAATCTGCTATAGATGCAGTTCTGATTTGGGTACTTTGTTTCCACCATGTTCTCACACACAACACCTCATAAAATATATCAACAGTGATGAAACAGGATGTGAATCATAAGGAATTTTATGATTACAAATATGGCTCCGATCAGTCTTAAAGGGATAGTTCAACCAGAAATGAAAATTCTGTCATTAATTACTCACCCTTAAGACCTTTGTTTAACTTCGGAACACAAATTAAGATATTTTTGATGAAATCCGAGAGCTTTTTTGACCCTGCATAGACAGCAACACAACTACAACGTTCAAGGCCCATAAAGGTAGTAAGGACATCTTCAAAATACACCATGTGACATCAGTGATAAAATAATGACTTTATTCAACAAAAATAACTTTATTCAACAATTTCTTCTCTTCGCTCCTCTTCAATTTCTTCCTTCACGTTCATGAGTGTACCATGGCGCACACGGAGGCACCTTGTTTACAACTGACACGGAAGAGAATAATTGTTGAATAAAGTTGTCTTTTTTGTTTTCTTTGCGTACAAAAAGTATTCTTGTAGCTTCATAAAATTAAGGTTAAACCACTGATGTCACATGGACTATTTAACAATGTGTTAATTGTTAATTTAACAATGTGTCAAAAAAAACATTAAATTTAAAATGTAACGCAGGAAATTCTGGGAATTTCAATTTACGATTATTCACTGTAAATTTTATGTTCTTTTTCACTTACTAAAATGGTATACTACGATAAATTACATGCAATGTCTAATACAGGTTTTCACCGTATATAATTGGGCAACTTACCGGTAACCATTTAACAGGTTTTTACTGTAGCATTTTTATTGTCTTTTACCATAAAATTCATAAAATAAATTTTTTATAGTGCAGGGTCATAAAGCTCTCAGATTTTATCAAAAATATCTTAATTTGTGTTCCGAAGATAAACGACGGTCTTATGGTGCGTTCACACCAGACGCAAATGGCACGTTAAGCGTGAGTGATTTACATGTTAAAGGAGAAGTCTGGTGTGATATTGACCTAAAGTGTGTTGAATCATGATACCGAGTGTGAACTTACTGTACCCTTCATAGCTCATCTCGGCTTGTCCACTGCAGTCCGAAATCTGGCGTTAGTTAGCCGATGCTAACAACAGGTTGTCAATGAGGGTGAATAGGGCATCGGACTAGCCATGTAAATAAATCACTGTTTTGCACCATTTACGAGGCACAAAGTAGCGCCACACTTCATTGGTAGACTTCCAAGGGCCCTGACATTTAAAATGAGACATTGAGAACTTTGAAAAAGCACTGGTAGTTTATTTACAAGAAGATTTATACAGACATTCCCCTTAGTAAAATTACCGGTCGCCGCCATCTTGAATTTAGTCACGATAAATCGAGTGACGAGCAGGAAGGAACTTATCAGGTTATCAACTTATCAGGTTGTAGTTTCCTTCCTGCGTGAGGAGGTCAGACAATCTGGTAAGTTGTAAAAAACGCTCAATTTGAGCTATGTATATATACATATTAAGACTACAAGCTAGTTAAAAACAGCAAATTGAGCTTATTCAACCTATTTTACAACTACTTTCCCGCTGACGAGTGTCAGAAGCCCTTCCCATGACGCGAATTCGCATCTGCTGTGAAGTGAATTTCACGTGCGAATGAAGCAAGTAAACTCAAAATGTTCAAGCGTCCAACTATGCACGAATAGCGCGATTTATTCGCGCAAGTCGCGTCTGGTGTGAACACACTATTACAGGTTTGGAACGACATGAGTGTGAGTAATTAATGACAAAAATTGGGGGGTAAACAGACCCTTTAAACTAAATGTAAAATTTCCATTGGCAAAAGATGAGATCATTTATTTAATAGTAGAATTTAAACAATTCTACCAAAGCAGAAAGACTTTTTAATGACTTTCCACTATCTTTTAAATTCAATTCAGTGGCAATTGATTGAACTCACTTCAGGTCGCCGCCGCATCAGGAACAAAGATAGCGGTCGCCACCGCATCAGGAACATAGATAGCGGTCGCCGCCGCATCAGGAACATAGATAGCGGTCGCTGCCGCATCAGGACCAGAGATAGCGGTCGCCGCCGCATCAGGAACATAGATAGCGGTCGCCGCCGCATCAGGACCAGAGATAGCGGTCGCCGCCGCATCAGGAATGGAGAAAGCGGTCGCCGCCGCATCAGGAACATAGATAGCGGTCGCTGCCGCATCAGGAACATAGATAGCGGTCGCTGCCGCATCAGGAACATAGATAGCGGTCGCTGCCGCATCAGGAACATAGATAGCGGTCGCTGCCGCATCAGGAACATAGATAGCGGTCGCCGCCGCATCAGGAACATAGATAGCGGTCGCTGCCGCATCAGGAACATAGATAGCGGTCGCCGCCGCATCAGGAACATAGATAGCAGTCGCTGCCGCATCAGGACCAGAGATAGCGGTCGCTGCCGCATCAGGACCAGAGATAGCGGTCGCCGCCGCATCAGGAATGGAGAAAGCGGTCGCCGCCGCATCAGGAACATAGATAGCGGTCGCCGCCGCATCAGGAACATAGATAGCGGTCGCCGCCGCATCAGGAATGGAGATAGCGGTCACCGCCGCATCAGGACCGGAGATAGCGGTCGCCGCCACATCAGGAACGGAGATAGCGGTCGCCGCCGCATCAGGAACGGAGATAGCGGTCACCGCCGCATCAGGAACATAGATAGCGGTCGCCGCCGCATCAGGAATGGAGATAGCGGTCACCGCCGCATTAGGAACATAGATAGCGGTCGCCGCCGCATCAGGACCAGAGATAGCGGTCGCCGCCACATCAGGAACGGAGAAAGCGGTCGCCGCCGCATCAGGAACATAGATAGCGGTCGCCGCCGCATTAGGAACATAGATAGCGGTCACCGCCGCATCAGGAACATAGATAGCGGTCGCCGCCGCATTAGGAACATAGATAGCGGTCACCGCCGCATCAGGAACATAGATAGCGGTCGCCGCCGCATCAGGAATGGAGATAGCGGTCACCGCCGCATCAGGACCGGAGATAGCGGTCGCCGCCACATCAGGAACGGAGATAGCGGTCGCCGCCGCATCAGGAACGGAGATAGCGGTCACCGCCGCATCAGGAACATAGATAGCGGTCGCCGCCGCATCAGGAATGGAGATAGCGGTCACCGCCGCATTAGGAACATAGATAGCGGTCGCCGCCGCATCAGGACCAGAGATAGCGGTCGCCGCCACATCAGGAACGGAGAAAGCGGTCGCCGCCGCATCAGGAACATAGATAGCGGTCGCCGCCGCATTAGGAACATAGATAGCGGTCACCGCCGCATCAGGAACATAGATAGCGGTCGCCGCCGCATCAGGAATGGAGATAGCGGTCACCGCCGCATTAGGAACATAGATAGCGGTCGCCGCCGCATCAGGACCAGAGATAGCGGTCGCCGCCACATCAGGAACGGAGAAAGCGGTCGCCGCCGCATCAGGAACATAGATAGCGGTCGCCGCCGCATCAGGAATGGAGATAGCGGTCACCGCCGCATTAGGAACATAGATAGCGGTCACCGCCGCATTAGGAACATAGATAGCGGTCGCCGCCGCATCAGGACCAGAGATAGCGGTCGCCGCCACATCAGGAACGGAGAAAGCGGTCGCCGCCGCATCAGGAACGGAGATAGCGATCGCCGCCGCATCAGGAACATAGATAGCGGTCGCCGCCGCATCAGGAACGGAGATAGCGGTCGCCGCCGCATCAGGAACATAGATAGCGGTCGCCGCCGCATCAGGAACGGAGATAGCGGTCGCCGCCGCATCAGGACCAGAGATAGCGGTCGCCGCCGCATCAGGAATGGAGATAGCGGTCGCCGCCACATCAGGAACGGAGATAGCGGTCGCCGCCGCATCAGGAACATAGATAGCGGTCGCCGCCGCATCAGGAATGGAGATAGCGGTCGCCGCCGCATCAGGACCAGAGATAGCGGTCGGCGCCGCATCAGGACCAGAGATAGCGGTCGCCGCCGCATCAGGAACATAGATAGCGGTCGCCGCCGCATCAGGAACGGAGATTCACAATTATACAGACTTTAAAGCTGCTCATCTCATAGCGGACGCCGCCGCCTCGGGGACAACGCTAGCGGACGCCGCCACCTCGGGAACATCGCCAGCGGACGCCGCCACATCAGGAACAGAGACGCCGCCGCCTTCCCGCGGAAGAGCGTCTCCGCCCTCGCCGCAAAGTAGGGGCGCTTCCGCGCAGCCTCGGCACTATAGGCGTCCAAAGCGACTCAAAGCGAGCGGCCAACGCCGCCTCGAAGGACATCTCCCCCGACTCGGGTCCGGCATCGGGCGCCCCTGGCTCGGGAACAGAGTGGGTGGTCGCCGCCCCCAAGCGGGGGGACGCCACCTCCTTGAAAAAATTCTTCCCCGCTGGACCCATCTGTGCTGGCTGCATTCTGTCACGAGGGAGGGATGAGGTCAGGGTCCAAAAATGCAGGGAGGAGATTTTAATATAAAACAAATAAACAAACAAACAAATCAAAAGGCCAACACGGCACAACACAACTAGAATCAAAAGATGAAATAAAACAAAACAGGAAACACGGTCAAGGAGTCAGATCAGGAACAGAGAGAAACACACACAAAGACAATGCAGCCAGAATGAGGAGTGAGAGATGAGCAGCTTTAAAGTCTGTATAATTGTGAACAGGTGTGAGTATGATGAGTGCTAATGACAAAGACAGGTGTGAACGATCAGGGAAGTGCAGTGCAAGGGGAACAGCGACCTCAGGTGGCTGAGGGAAAACCCCCAGCCCAGATCATGACAGAAACGAATGTTTAAAAAAAAAACTTTCAAAATCGCCTTAGAAAAATGGCAAAAGTCAACAGGCTTTTCAAAATCCAAAATTTAATTTTTAAAACATGCACTTTTGCATTTTGTTTCGAAAGCTTTCGAAATGTTCACCATTGTCTTATATGTCTCACCTCACTCTTCTTGTCAGTCAGCTTGACTCACTAAATGAATGAAATCTGACTACTGCTGCTTATCTGTGATGCGTGACTGTTGTTCGGCACTTTTTTAATTGTAGTGTCTGTTCTATGACTGAACTAATTTATTTTTATTACTATAAAAATTCTAAATGATGGTGAGGGACGGAGCCATGGTCGGCAAGTAACCGGTGTTGCGGCTTAACACCAATATCACCGCCAACACAGACTATCACAACATGCCTACTTGTTGTGCTATATGTTTTTGATTCACTAAAAAGAACTGACTAAGGCTACAATGGCCTTGTGCCAAATGGCACACTTCTTCTGCACTTGTGGTCTTGCGGACTTGTGGACAATGGCAGCCACATGGGGGTTAAGTCCACAAGACTATAGGGTGTTCCATTCTACATTTTAGCATTCAGAAGGATGCATGCATGCCCCTTTGCGGCTACTATGCACTCTGAATCCACACTACTGCAGAGCCTGAACTGAAGTGGGCTTCCACCTGACAAGTGGCATTACATAACAAACGTGTGGACTTTAGGGAGCCATTTGGGACAGGGTCATTGGTTGCAGAGTATGGTTTTGATTTACTAAACAGAACTTGTTCATAAGAGAACCGGTATGGTTGTTTATTTGGAAATCAGATTAGATTTGTCTCGCTGTTTGTTTTGCTTTGCAGATTAAGTAGAAGCACTGTCGTACTAATAAATATCAATGTAGGAAGTACTCACATTTTTTAGTATACCATTAAGTCTAGATTAGCAGAAGAACTCAGGTGTGAGAACTGTTATAGAATGGCATTCGGTTCTGCTATTTTAAAAATAAGGAGCTGATTCTGAATATGACCCCATTAATGAATTCCTTTCTAGAGAGTCAGACTAAAGCACAATTGGCATTGTCAGACCTTCACAAAGAACAAAACTGGCAGTGCAAGTGAACCTCTACTCCTGAGTAACATTGGGAACTGTATGGGTTTTTCTCTCCCTTTTTATCAGTGCACAGCACACACCACGAGATCCCACACCCCTGCTTCTGCGCTCTGGATCTCAAACTTTTTCCAGCGCCGGTGGCTTAACATCCCCGGCAGCGATCGTCTCCATGGCACCATCTGAATGTTCCCTTTGTTAAAAAATCCCAGTTCCATTTACTTAGTACACACAGACAGAGACACGCACATTCGCATACACACACACACACGAAAAATTTGAATTATGATTTTATGTCGAGGCTTAACCTGACATGGAGGAAATTAGATCTAGAGCATGAAAACATCATACTTCTTCAATAAAAAGCCATAGATGTTTAGGAAAAGCGACCATGCACGAAAAATAAAGTGGAGCTATGATATTTTCTCTGGCTGGGTTGGTGGAAATGCATTATGCTGAACGTGTATGATGCAGACAACAACTAGAGAGCTATTTGTACTCAAGGAGCTTCTTACTGCCTCTCTATTGTAGGAGTCTGACATTCATGCTTGGATCTCATGGTGAGCCCACGGGTACAGTAGGTTATGTCGTAATATGAGCTGCATTTAAGACACATTAATGTTGTGGTCAAACCAAGTGACACAGTTTATAAAATGTATTAGCAGATAAATGATCAATGTGTTTTTAACAGCACACATGGCATTGTCTGTTCTTTTTGGATGTGCTTTAGAAACATCATTAAATGATTCTAGGGATGCAGTCATATTCAAATTCTGGCCAATACCAATAAGCCAAAAAATTTTACTGCAATGACAGATAAATGGTCAATGTTCTGAACTGAATTCTAAATTATTTTGTCCAAATAAATTTAAAATAAAACACTAAGGGCCAGATTTACAGTTTGCGCCAACGCAAACCCTCTTTTGATGTCAAAAACTGCTGTCACGTTGGCTCTAGCCCTGAGGCAAAGGGCTGATATCGAGGGCATTCAGCGGGCAGGGCTGGAGCATAAAGTCTCGTTATATGCGGACGACATGCTGCTGTATCTATCAAACCCCCGCTCAAGTCTTCCTAAATTGTTGAATTTACTTACCGAATTTAGTAAAATATCTGGATATAAAATTAATGTTCAAAAAAGTGAATTAATGCCTATTGGTGATAAAATTAATTTGTCATGTTTAGGCTCAGTCCCTTTCAAAATTAGTCATAATAAATTGAAATACTTGGGTGTTTGGATTACACGCAAATATAAAGACTTATATATAGCCAATTTTCAGCCCCTTTTATCTAGTTTGAAACACGATTTTGAACGTTGGGACAATCTGCCTCTTTCACTGGGTGGGCGAATTAATACAGTAAAGATGACTATACTGCCAAAGTTTTTATATATTTTTCAGTGCCTTCCATTTTTTCTAACTAAATCTTTCTTCTGTAAACTGAATAATCAAATTTCATCATTCATTTGGAATAAAAAACCGCCAAGAATCAAAAGAAGTATATTACAGAGACCGCGTTCAATGGGGGGGATGGCACTTCCGAATTTCATGTACTACTATTGGGCAGCCAACATAAGACCAATGCTCTACTGGGTAACTGAGGATGACTCATCCTATGCATGGCCCGCATTAGAGGCGGCGGCAGTTAAACCTACCTCGCTAACAGCTTTATTGTGTTCTAAACTACCATTTACACAGCCCATATCTAGCTTAACCTCAAACCCAATAGTTATACACTCAGTTAAGATCTGGAACCAAATCAGACGGTCCTTCGCACTTAAAGATCTATTACAGGCTGCTCCAGTTGCAAAGAACTTCATGTTTACCCATCAATGATTGATGAAGCTTTTGATGTTTGGGCTAAAAAGGGTGTGGTTTCATTATCTGATCTGTATGTCGAGGGGAATTTTGTTAGCTTTGAGCAGTTGGTTCAGAAATATGACATCCCTAATTCACATTTTTATAGATATCTGCAGCTTCGGAGCTTTGTAGCGTTGAACTCTAATTGCTTTCCAGCATGCCCTCCTACTTCTCTATTAGACTCAATTTTTGAATATAAGTCAGTCGGAAAACAAATTGTAAGTAGGATATATGAATTACTTAATATGCATAATCTAGAGTCACTTGATCTGCTTAAAAATAAATGGGAAACAGATTTGGAGGAACCTATTTCAGAAGAAATTTGGCACAATATAATAAAAGGAATTTTTTCGTCATCCATCTGTCTTAGACATGCTGTGATACAGTTTAAAATTGTTCATCGCTTGCATTGGTCCAAAATCCGACTCTCTAAAATTAAGCCTGATATAGACCCCACATGTGATCGATGCAGACAGGATCCTGCCAGCCTGCTGCACATGTTTTGGTCATGCCCGAAGCTTTACACATATTGGGTTAATATCTTTGAGACCTTCTCCAAGACGTTTGGAGAGAGAATAGAACCATCTCCATTTATTGCATTGTTTGGTGTGGCCCCAGAAAACATAATTATTAACAAAAGGATGAACACTGTGCTGGCCTTCGGATCTCTCCTAGCTAGGAGGCTGATACTCTTTAAATGGAAGGACCCTACTCCACCGACACATACCCACTGGATAAGAGAGAGCATGGGTCAACTTAAGCTGGAAAAAATTAGACATACCATCAAAGGGTCTACTGAGAAATTTTATAATATCTGGTAGGGCTGGGTATTGTGACCAATTTGGCAATTCGATTCGATTCTTATTTTTATGGTTTCGATTCGATTCGATTTCGATTCGATTCGATTCAATATCGATTAGCTATCAATATTTCATTTAAAATGTTAGTTTTGCAGACATGGGATCCATATTTTGATATAAATGCTGGTAACTGAAACTCTCCTACTTAAGTTTATTACTGAAATACACATCTACATTAATAATAGGGTGCGCAATTGTTTATTTTAAACAACTTTTATTTTAAATGAACACTGTAACAAGAATTCTAAATTATGTGCATCCATTGTACACCATGTAAACAAACTGCAAAATGCACATTACTGTAAAAAAATAAAAAGACTGTAAATGTGCAACAGTGAAATCTATTAAGAACTTCAAACATGTTTAAGAAATAAAACATTTTTCTAAATTCAAAACGTTCAAAACAGGCCCATCATAAAGCCCTTGTCTGCGTATACAAAACATTCTAACTGTCCATAAAACTAACAGTTCTTAACTACAGCCTAAACATTTTTGATCACCAGATTTTTCTGCAAAAAAAAACAAAAAAAAAAAACAAAAAACAGCTGATCAACATGTTCTGATCTGATCTAAGGCAGCTCCTTTGCGCTGTGATTAGATCACCAGCGGTTGAGAAAACTCTCAGCAGGAACACTAGTGACACCTTCTGGACGAGAGGGGAATAAATATCCTCTTACGTGAAGCACGTGCATTAAGAATCGATTCGGTGATTTCCCGAATCGATATCGTTGCGTTAAACTGAAGATCGATTAAAATCGGAGAATCGATATTTTTTACCCAGCCCTAATATCTGGCAGCCTTTCTTAACTGTCATAGCAGATATGGATGCATCCAAGGCGGTATTGTGAAAAGGTAACAGAAAGGGGGATCTTCATTAGGATATGCTACACTAGGCTTATATTACACCGTTTGCTTCCATTTCTTTTTGGACTTCTGTATGTACGCATTGTATATATATATATATATATGTCTGGCGACTGGGGAGTTGGGATGTTTGACCTTAGTTTGGTAACTTTGTATTTTTGTGTTTGTTTCTGTACTTTTATGCTTGGATTTCTATGTATGTGTTATATAGGGCTGTCGCGGTTAAGGAATTTCCCTTGCGGTAATTTTGAGTGGCTCAGTAGCGCGGTATGCGGTATTACCGCCATATAATTGTGTGTATGCTGTTACAATGTAAGGTCATATTCAGAAATCAATAAACCGAAACCAAATCGCGTTGATATATGAAGTGAAGTAAACAGTACTTACATAGAACCTAAGAACAGTAAGAAATGCAAATTTTGAAGAAAAATGTCAGAAATACTTAGAGGCTTTGCATCTGAAATCTTCGTGTATATAACAGTTAGCGCGCACCCTCGAGTCTGACTGGACGAGAGACTTTCTGTCAGTATGTCACCTGCGTGTTTTAGGCGAGCTGTCAGTCACTGCAGTTTCATTTTTACGCCACAAGATGGAGGCAAGAGACTATCTTTGAGTAAGTCTTTAATCCGTTCATTCAACTGTACGTTCAAAAACGCTTATTTATTCAAAGAGAGACGTAATGAAACACGATGTTAAAATCATTTTAACTTTAATCGCCACTTTTAAAGGCTCAGCTGAGCAGCAGAGCACCGATGTTAAGACAGAGATTTCACTTTCCTTGGACATGACAAGCTAGTTTCACATACATGCATGACTCGATCTGAAAGACAGACGCAGGTAATCGCACAAGCTCAGTCGATCTCTCTCTCATTCGCTGTCTGTTTAGGCTTGTTAAGTGCATATCTACTGAGCCTCATAATAAACACATTATGTTATCATTACTAACTTATTACTAATTTAATATTCAGCACACAGGCATTAAGTGAGAAGGGCAAATCCTTAGGAAAAAAGAAAACAGGCAAATATCGCGGTTGCTGCGGTTGTTGCATTCCTCTGCGGTTATGCACGTCAATAGCGCGGTATTGCAATATCGCGGTTATCGCGACAGCCCTAGTGTTATACACTGCGGAAACTAATAAAAAAAAACTTTGATCAAAAAAAAAAACTGCTGTCAGGATTTACTAAAGACATGCAGTGAAAAATTTGCAATGAAAAGGCAATGATAATGCATTTGTAGGCATTTTGTCCTTCACACAAAATTTATGGGAGGAGAGTATTCAAATGAATCATGCAAGGTGATTTATTAGGGTTGCATTTATCAGATTCAGTTTACTGGAATTTTCGCTATTATTTAACACCCAATGTCTTAACATGATGCTCCTTTATTATCAGAGGATTACCAGCACCTGAATATTATCAGCTTTGCTTGCTTATGACTCGACGCTTATTTGCATTATTTAGTAAATCTGGCTATAAAAATGATGTTAGGCATCCCAACATATTGTACAGTATGAAAAATTGATATTCATTCTGAGAGCTGCTCATGACTGGACAATTATTAGTCTTTAAAGATTACCTTAAAGTGAGCGCAAGATGACAGACAAACATTAAAAAAGGAGAAATGAGCATGCACAATACCTAATATCAACTAATACCGATCACTTAATGATTCATGAACATTTTAAATAACCCATTAATCTGCAAAGATTTGAGGTTACACTGATGTCAGTTCTTTAATTTATGAAAAGCATGACCAAGTTGCTGCTTTGCATGGGTGACAGCCTTTTGCCAGACATTCCCACACAGAGTATTAATCAATAACTGTTATTTATATGATTTTTCATCAGATCTCATTCCTATTAATTTCCCAAAAGGTAGAAATAGAAATTTGAATCAAGATGTTCTGCTATGAAAGCCAAGACAGGTCATCAATCTGACTGACTTAATTCATCATATCTAATTACGCGTTGCTACGACAACCTAATGGAAACAGCCAATTGGATGTACCTGGCTGCTGGATACAGTACACAGACCCTGATGATATTCATCAGTGCACAGAAAGGTATGATTGTCTCCTGGCACACGAAGGGAGAAATCACACTGCGTGCCGGTTTTATAAAAACATACTAGAGACCATCTTTTGAAAAATGATGTGCGTGCACGTCACTGTGTGTGTTCATGTGCGGTGAAATCATTTTGTGAGAGGTGAGACACAGTGCAAAGACATAACAGTCATTTTTAGAATTAGAGAGAGTGATAGGAAAAAACTGGCCAGACGTCGCTCTTTAAAAACCAAGTACCGCTGGATCCACTCTGCCTTTTCTTATATACTCAACCTGTGATCATTTTAGCTCGGCAACAGAGAAATATCTGAGTGACAGCAATTTTCTTTAGTGAATTTTGGATGAAAATAGGTCTCAGCCATTACCTCAAGTTCAATGGTCTGGGGTTTAGTCGTTTTTGCACGTGAAAGGGTCTGCCAAAAAGAGGGAGAGCATATGAAAATTACAGCTAAATCTCATTTCCAGGCCTGCCGTTATGTTACACTTGGGGGGTGATTTCAAAAAAACAAATCCAACTTTCTTTTATTTTGTCCACTGTGATGGCTGCGATTTACAACAAGGCAACTCCCAGTTTGTTTTCTATGTTGTTGTATTGGTTACTGGCAATGGTGAGTCAATGAGATTGAATAAAAGGGCCTCTTGTGATTCTCTGTACAAAGAGTGTTGCTGTTCAGACTTAATTTATAGCTCCAGACCTCTAGTGTTGTCAGACAGTTAGCACATTGGGTATATGTCATTTTTGGTGATCTCTTTAAGACTGAATTAACAGCAGTCTGTGGGGAATAAGATTAGCAAATTTATTTCTGAATATTAAATTGTGCTGAAACACAGGCCTTCATGTATTTGCAAGTTAAAGAGTCTGAAAATGCAAGTCACTTCAGGTCAAAAACATCAATTACATCAATTACACCAGCCCACAACAGTGATGGTGGCTCCTTATGTAATATGTTATTGCCTTCGTTGCCAGATTAGGGTTGCCAAGTGCTGCCAGGTCTTTTCTTCAAAAATGATCTTTCATCTCTTGGGACAGCTTGGTTGGAGAAAGGTTACGTAAATAGGTTAAGTATGAATAAAATTAAGCGTTAGCTTTAACAAGGCCTCATTCAACGGTGTCAAGATTTTTTTGGAACCGACCAGGAAAAAAGTCAACAGTCTTGAGTAACATGGCAGCTCTGGGCTACACAGCAGAGAGTTCGGGCCTAGTCTCCACTGGGTCAAGGTAATCACAACCACATATGATTCTGATCTGAATTTGGCAAAAATTATGACATAAAGGGATAAGAGAAAAAGCTATTTTCTTTTGACTCGAGATGAATTCAAGGAAGCTGGCTGCCATGGTAACCGCAAGCAACAAACATGAACTGAACACTCTACAGCTCCTAGATCTGTTATCCGTAGTGTTTCACAGTATTATACATTGTTTTATTTTCCAAATTCTGGGAGGAACAACTTCAATACAGACTTTATTTGTCTTCCAATGTGCTAAAGGTCCTAGTTACAGAGGGTGAAAGAAAGAGATGAAACATGCATGAAATGTGTTTGACAAAATAAAAGCTGACATTCAGCTATTCCCAAACTGACTCATACATATACAATACTTTTAACAACAAAAAAGGAGGTCACATCGAGAGGGAGGAAAATACATGTATTGAAATACATATCAAATGAGTGTGATAAGTTAAACCAGTTTTTTAGTCATTATATTGACTTCCTCAAAATTATGTTGAAATATAAAGTCTTTTCTTCTTTGTGCACAACATAATACTAATGCTTTACCACTTAGTAATTTTACTTAAAGCAACAGTTCACCCAAAAAAATTAAATTCTGAGCTAGACACAGAGCTAGATAAGATGAGCATGAGGTTAAAAAGTATATAAATGGAAATAACCGATCGTTTCGCTAGATAAGACCCTTCTTCCTCGGCTGGGATCATTTAGAGCTCTTTGAAGCTGCATTTAAACTGCATTTTGGAAGTTCAAACTCAGGGGCACCATTGAAGTCCGCTATATGAAGAGAAATACAGAAATGTTTTCCTCAAAAAACATAATGCTTTACAACTGAAAAAAGAAAGACATGAACATCTTGGATGACAAGGGGGTGAGTAAATTATCTGTACATTTTTGTTCAGGAAGTGAACTAGTCCTTTAACAACGCTGGTTCCTGTGTCAGCAACACCACACATATGCGTTGTAATACTATGAGTGGCGGCAGACAAGTAGGGGTGGGCGATATGGCAAAAATATCATATCACGATTTTTTTCAGAAATATCACGATTCACGATTTCATCCCAATTCTTTGACATGTTGGTTTTACTATTTTGCAAGCTGTCTGAGCAGTATAACTAATTTTCCTGTTTCAAAACCTTACAAGGTAACAAACAACTCAAGTTTTTTTTTTTTTTAACATAAAACATGTTGAACATAAAACTTATTTTGAACAATGTGGGTAACCAAACAGTTGCTGGTCTCCAGTTACTTACATAGTATTTGATTTATTTTTTCCCACTATCAAAGTCAGTGGGTACCAGCTACTGTTATCCACATTCTTCAAAATATATTCTTTTGTGTTTAGCACAAGAAAAAAAAAAAAAAAATAGAGGTTTGTGTCCACATGTGATCAATTTTTTGGTGAACTGTCTCTTTAATGACAATCGGCAGCATGTTTAGTTCTGTCGCTTTATGAGTTGCGCGCACCCGTTTTTTTCTCAACTGTTTACTTTTACTTTATACATAACAAATGGTGTTTATATGTAATCCTTGTGTGTTTTCACAGTATTAGCAAATCAGACGCGAAAGATAGCGTGCGCTTCAGGTGTACACGCTCATGAAGCGCATGCCAGAATAGCACACGGACAAAATAACGTTATTTACCGGCAAGGCTTTAAATCACATGCAAATAATGTACTTTTGTGATTGCAAATAAGTGCAGTGTCCTGTGAGTGAATATATGTCATGTACAGTATATTGAGACGGAGGCACGCTGTTGCACAATACTTTTATAAGATATTTTTTCAAAAGCGAGAGACATTTTAATTGTCCACGATCAAAAATCGTCATATCGCACACCCCTACATAGAAGAGAATAAATTGTTTAATAAAGTCTGTATTTTAGTTTACTTTGCGCACAAGAAGTATCCTTGTAGCTTCATAAAATTAAGGCTGAACCGCTGATGTCATATGAACTATATTAACAATATCCTTACTTTACTGTCCATAAAGAGTCAGTAAGTTAATTTTAATTTGAAAAGTTAATTGATTGTTACATGCAGATTACTCGGTTGCAATTAACTGTCTTTTTAATGATTAAGATTTTAAAAAGATCAAGATTTGCAACATCAGTTCCACAAATGAAGATCAATATATTACTGTGACAGTTAAAAGCATTGAAAAGACATTAAAAATATTGTTTGTTTGCTCAATAAATTGTTTGTTTGGTCTATGCACACATGCAGACTGATGTCTTTGTCATTAACTGCATGCCATGAGCACTGGCAGCCCTAAAAAACAATAAGCAAACATGGCTTCGACAAATCCAATGTAGCCTTTCAACTGCTCAACCCAAAATACAACCAAACCACCACACGCTGTGTTCCATGGCGTCGCGCGTTCATAAACGCTTTGCGCAGCGGGGTTCATGATCGCATGTTTTCGGTGCTGATCTCATGCAGGCTGTCTGGCGGAGACGGGCAACGTTCTCTGGGCTGTAATGTTTCAGTCTGACCAGAAACTATGTGGGAGCGGGAGCACTCGCCGCGGTTTCACTGCCATGGCACTCTACCACAAACCACTGGGCGGCTGCCCAGGGCACTAGAGCCAGAGCGCTGGCAGAGGCTTTCCCCTGTGGAGCACCTCCGTGTTGGGCACGCAGGCCCACGGAAGTCCTTATGCCATTGGTGGAGTTCTGCCTCGAACATACCACTTCAAAAACAAACCAAACAGCAAAAGGACAACCCCCTGGTAAAAAAGGACAACCTCTGTGTTTTCGTGCAGGTCATTTTACTCTCCCCGATGTCTTCCCCCACTTATTCCCTGCATATCATTCCCCTCTGAGAGCTGAAGAGATTTTCCATGGCATTTGAACTGGAAAGAGTGGCCTCAGCCAATCCATCAAAAGAATGTGGTCGAAAACTGAATTTGGCTACTGGGAAAAGGAGGCAGTCTGATCATTTAAATGTGTTCTAGCCATCATATATTTATTTACCTATGCATTCAGTGAAGAGATTATAAAGAACATAAGTTTCTTCAAGTTACCATGGAGAATGCATAATAACCAATAGGGTATAGTGTTCAAAATCTGTTTTACTTCTCTAAACTCAGTGGTTGACTGTCTATTTATTTCCTTGTCCTGAAGACTTTGTCACTAATATATTTCAAAGCCTCTTTTTGGACTTTAAATAAACTTTGGTCCATGTTGTGAAACCTCAGTATGTGTCATAGACATAGAGGGTGGAATGATGAAAAGATGGAGAATCTGAGTTAATTTATTAGGATATTACATAAATCAATATATAAATCACACTACAAAAGGTTGGGGTTAGTTTTTCCCTCACAAAATGAATACTTTTAGTCAGCAGGGACACATTAAATTGATCAATAGCGATCAAAATGACTAAAAAGACATTAATAATGTTACAAAATATAACTTTTTCAAATTAACACTGTTCTTTTGAACTTGTTAAATTTTGAAAATGATCAATAGTTGTGCTGTCAAAAAAGAATACTTAGAAGCACAACTGTTTTAAATGTTTTAAGCACCAAATCAGTATATTAAAATAATTTCTGAAGGATCATTACAATGAAAACTGGTATAATGGCTGCTGAAAATTCAGCTTTGCCATCACAGGAAGTCATTTTTTAAAAATACACCAGACACCAGATGTAATTTTTGATATTTTTTACTAGTGGGTGCAGGACACAATAGTTTATGTAAGTGAGGATAGCAAAATAAAGTAAACTGTGACATATTATACCCAAAAATTCTTCATATAGTGGACTACCAGTAAAATTGATAAAAATTTGTGACCAAAAATTTGATTTGACACCATGTTTTGTTACATACCTTTCTATTAAAGTTATCTGACATTATCAAGATGAATTTGTTCTGACAAAGTTTAACTCCTGAGTTTGTCCTATTTTCAACTATAGCGAATAAACTGATAATGTGAGAAATGTTGAAGGTGTCTGAATAAATTTGGGTTTGACTGTATATAAAAAAGAAAACAGTTACTTATAATAATTGCAAAAATATTTCACAATATCACTGTTTTGACTGTATTTCTGAACAAATAAATGCAGCATTGGTAACCCCAAACTTCTGAAATATATATATAAAAATTACAGTGAAATAAATTAAATACACACACGCTTTAAAAGATCACACACCACTTGATTTAACGACCCATAATATCGTAAAAAGGATAGTTCACCCGAAAATGAAAGTTCTGTGATTAATTACTCGCCCTCATGTAATTTCCTCCGTAAGACCTTTGTTCATCTTCGGAAAGCATGTGTCATGGTACTCTCATGAACGCACGGTGGAGACTGTCACGGAAGAGAAGAAATTGTGGAATGAAGTTATTATTGTTTTCTTTGCGCACAAAAAGTATTTTCGTAGCTTCGTAAAATTCAAGTTGAACCACTGATGTCACATGGACTATTTTAACAATGTCCTAACTATTTTTCTTGGCCTTGAATATGGTAGTTATAAAATATCTTAATTTGTGTTCCGAAGATGAACGAAGGGCTTACAGGTTTGGAATCACATTAAAGGGTAGTTCACCCAAAATGTTGTTCCAAACCTGTAAGACCTTTGTTCATCTTCGGAACACAACTTTAGATCTTTAAGCCTCCCAAAGACAGCAAGGGGTACTACCACATTCAAGGCTCAGAAAAGTACCAAGATAATCGACAAAGTAGTCCATGTGACATCAGTGGTTCAACTGTAATTTTACGAAGCTATGAGAATACTTTTTTGTGCAAAGGAAACAAAAGTACCGACTTTTTTTCCACATTTTCATCTCTACTGTGTCACTTGTGGACGTGCGTTCACGGGAGTACCCTGACACATGCGTGTGGTGGCGCTGACCTTAATCAATAGATTTCAATAGCTTTTATACAGCGTGCGTCTTTCTCTGCATGTAAACAAGGCACGTTGTCACACGCATGTGTCGTGGTAACATACTCTTGTCAATGTGTGTCCACAAGTGACACAGTAGAGACAAAAACATGGAATAAAGTCGTTATTTTTGTTTTCTTTGCGCACAAAATATTCTTGTAGCTTCGTAAAATTACAGTTGAAGCACTGACATGACATGGACTACTTTGTTGATCATCTTGGTACTTTTCTGAGGCTTGAACATGGTAGTACCCTTACTGTCTATGAGAGTCAGAGACCTCTCGGATTTCATCAAAAATATCTTAAATTGTGTCGTAAAGAAGAAAGGTCTTACAGACTTACATTTTTGGGTGAACTATCCCTTATATTTATAATTGCATAAATTATGTTATGAGATTAATGTTAATGTCTTTCAAAACGGCTGAATCGTTCAGAAGCAAATCAAATGATTGTTTTTATGAATGGCTTAGTTGTGTATCAGTGATTTGCCCAAGCCAACGTGGATTCGGATTCGAACACAGAAACGAAACAAAAACACCTTGCTGGTATCATATTGCTGAACTGTCAGGAGCATTTTTGCTGGCATATCTTGAAATTTCCAAGTTA
>NC_133363.1:47152639-47196078 GCF_049309525.1 Garra rufa | reverse complement strand
TCTTCACTGGTTTCAAGATTCAAATTTAATTACTGCACATGGCCACATTTTTATATATATTTTATATCAAATTTACTTTGTGCAAAATTTACTTCATTTTTTAAATTATATAAGCAAGGTACTTTTTAAAACGATTACTTATTTAAAATAAGTGTTCTTTACATATCAGAAAGTTTACAGAAAATAGTTATTGTTTTTTCTTTTTCATCAGCATTACTGCCCTTTGATTATTACTGATGAGATCATAGACAGTGGCAGCTTTAACAGGCTGCATTCTAATGCACAGCAGTGGCCAGCAGTGACTTTTTAACCAGGTATGTTGAGTGCTAAAACCTCCAATAATACCAAAAATAATAATATCTTTAGAATATTGCCAGGTAACTTTGCAAACACCAATAAAATCAGAGAAGAAATCATATTTTATTATTTCTTCTTTTTCCCCTGTTTGTTATCATTAAAAAAAAATAATTATATACATTTATATATAGTTTTTTTTTCAGTGGACTTTCAAATTTTGAATTGCTAAGAAATTTGAGAAATTATGAAAATATACAGTTACAATGTTTTTTTTTCATTTGATATAGTCAAGTTAGTTGTGCATCAAACACAATATGATTTTCTGCAATCGGGATTTGGCAGCAACAGCGCGTTTTTCCGCTTGGAAGATTCCGTAACTGACATAATAGACTTACAGAAAATTACCATTGTTTGGCAAATAAATAATTTGAGGTACTTATTCCCAACCCTTTTTAAGCTTTAAGTTACATCTCAAATGATAATTGATCAACTTATAATTATGTTTATATTAATTAATCCGTGAACGCATTCTCTCAGACGGCCTGGGTATGCAGAGCATTAGCAGCTTATATGGATGGATGGCCACTGATGCACAGATATATTTCGATATATCAGATGTTTTGTCCTGCTCTGAAAACATAACTGACTGTAAGTACAGCTTCGTATAAAACTATTCGAAAATGCAAGTGCATTTAACTGCATCCGCAATCGAGCTTTAGAACAAACAAACACAAAGCACAAGTGAAAGTCGGCCAGTTTGCGAGTTTCGTGCATCTAATAGTACTGCATTCCAAAGGCATATGAAAGCATATCTTAAGTAAAACACGGCGGTGAAACACACACTGTCAAGTAATAAAAATAAAAATACTGAATAATTGATTCTTGAGCTGCTCTTTTTTTAAATAACATCAGACCCTCCCTTCTGATAAACTGCAGCATGAACAACGACGTGCAAGTGCAACTTCTTATTTCAAACTGAACTGAAGTGTCAGGAAACACTGAATACCATATAAAGCATATACACAGCCTGTACTACACAAAGCAGAGCAGAAAGACTTTTTGGCAATCAACTTGTAATGTTTATGCTGGCGTGCATGTTCAAACGAACGTTTTAAACAGTGTTCCTGCTGTGCATACAACATATCTTACGGTACTACCGTATGGACGATACTACCTTTTAAAAAATACAATGGCACCGCGGGTATTTGTAAGCTTTAGTATCGCGATACTACCGTTGTACCGATATATCGTGCAACCCTACTACACTGTATAATGAATAAATCTCTTACCACACACTGCACACATCTACGACGTGGCTCTTACACGGCAACCAATGATTGTAACTCTAGTCAATGCTTGTGTTTACATCAGCCGCGGCTCCGCATGTGTTTTGACCCTCTATACCGCACACGTCAATGGCGCGGCTCCAGCACGGCTATTGGAGCAGTTCGTGGACACTTTAGCCAATGCTCGCATTTATACGAGCCGCCCTGCAGCTCGCTGAAGCATCCCAGAAGCGGCTGTCCATGCTACATAGCTAAAGTTAGGCAAATCCCCCACCTCATCCCTCCATAACTGGCAATGATTCAAATTTCCATAGGCGGGATTTATTTGAATGACATTCTAATGGACCACGTTGTGACATCATAGCACCCTGAAAACAAACACTGTAGTCCAAAGGAGCCGTTCATTGTAGGCCTTGAAAAGGGATTTAAAAAAAAAAAAAAAAACTAAATATCTCCCTTTGGAGTGGACTTTGAGATTTGTAACTTTGTAGATGTTTTTTTTTATGCCCAAACATACACACCACACACTGGCTAAAATTCAAAAAAGAGAAAAAGCACAATAGGACCCCTTTAAGCACAAAATTGTAGTCAAAAGGCTCTTTTAAATATAATTTTTAAAGCATTTACTGAAATTAATGATTTAAGATTACATCAAGTCTTCGTCAGAAATTCACATCATCAGGCTCTTATAAAGGCCTAGACAGAGAATACGCCTGGAAAGTGTGAAAGATGAAAGAATGAAAGACAGAGAAGAACTAGAGGTAAATATAGGACATTAATGTTATAATTACACTGCAGCCAAAGGCTAATTCGATGCAGTCAAGTTAATCAATATGGGTTTTGTTTTTTAAAGTCAAAGACATAAAATCTTGCATGTGCTTTTAGCTACTGGGTTCAGGGGCTGCCAAGTGCATGTAACCACTTCTGGAACGAGAACAGGGGCCTTCCCTCAATTCCACAGAGAGACAGCCTCTGATGCAATGTGGAGCCCTTAATACGACAAACCCACACAACCACTCAAACGACGGTAAACAAAACTTTGGTGACTGGTAATTTGATGGTGAGCGCAATCTTCCAAGATAGGCCCAGAGGATTCTGTCATGTTTTTGGTTTGTTTTCATTCAGGGCAAACGGCAAGAAAACACGCAGTATGCTTAGCCCAGAAATATAAAATTGGTTCTTCACATCACTCTGGATGGAAATATCGCACTAACCAACACTGTGTCGGTTTGGAAGTGATGATTATCAAGGCAAGGCGAGTGGACGAAACTGAGCCTTGACGTAGTTTGAGGTGTTTGCTGCGAAAACCATCAAAGTGAGAGCAAGCTAAAATGCAAAGCTGTGGCTTAGAGTTTCAGCATTATATAACAGCTGGTCAGTTTTCTGTGGGTCTTCATCTGTCTGTTGAGAAGTACAATGACATCACAGGCCATTTCAGGGTCAGTAGAGCAAAGTTACTCAGACAGCTTTCACTGTAGAGATGTTACTGTTGCACACATTATCCTGCTGTTTCTTGCAATTCAGTGCTGCTTATAAATAGAACATGCTTTATTTGAATCATTATGCTAAATATTGATGCATAAATGCACTTTTTGTCTGAAAAAACCTTGTCAGAAAGCAACAAATTCTTTGGAGCTTTTCACCACATTGTTTTGGCTCAACCAGGGAATGTCTTTGTCGTTTCGTTTTGTTGTCGAGTAATGTGGCTGCTTGGGTTACTGTTTATTTTAACATAATTACAAGTGAAGAGGGCAGCGGGTGAAATGATGGAGAGACAGAAAGAGAGACAAAGTGAGAGAGACTAGAGGGAGCATAAGTAAAAAGAATTGAGGAATATCACATTTCCAGCTTGCAACAATCCATGGAACACACATATTTTGCAAAAGCACAAAGACGTTGTTGACTGAGAGGGACGGTATGTGCCAAGCTACAATAAACACAATTCATCTTGGATCTTGAGGACTCAGACTTATAACTCATGAATCCTTCTCATTTCCACAGACTATTCCAGATCTGTGTGGAAGCAAGAAATGGATGAACATATTAAGAAATATTTAGGAGAATCCAAAAGACCACTAGTGAAAACACTTCTGTGTTGGCTTTGTTAGATTTAATGCAGTTTTATATTATCAGCATAACCATTTGAGTAAAAAGCTGAATGCCTTAGTATTTAGTAGTCTCCTTGCTGTCTGTATAAAGAAGTTCATGTGATCAATGGCGTCTTTATTTGATTAGTGACCTAAAATAGTGCAGAATATTATATATTTCTTTTTCGTTTTACATTATAAATCGTTGTTTTAAGTATTTCCAGGTTTAAATTAGTTCATGAAGGCCAGCTTTTCAAAAGTGGTCTCACACTTCTGGATCTGTACTTCACAGTTTCAAAACAGTTATTGTGGACGTTCGTTGTTTATGTCTTTGGGTCAGGATAAGCGTTTGCTCTTTTCCTCGGCCTCAGACAGGCTCTCTGCAGGGTGTCACCGAGTGGGGGAAGCCTCTGGAAACTCGCCTCAGCTCACTGATCATTCCTGACGGCTTTTTGGAAACAATGTGGAGAAACACGCTACCCATGGCACATACTGTATGTACTCAGACATCTAAAAGCTCCACATGTTCTTTCAACTCTTTTCACTTTTTTCTCTTATAAACCTCACAGAGATGTCTTTCTTCCTCTTCGAGGAGTCATGTTTGAAAGTAAATGGCACCAGTCAAAATCCTACAACATTTCATTGAAAGCTTCAAGTGAAACAGACAAGTTGACTCATAAAAGAATCATAAGAAATATACGCTAAAGGTCGAAAGAGTTCAGAATGGCAATCTGTACTCCATGGCATAAATGCTTGAAACAAAGACTCTTTGAGAGGTATTTTATGTTATGTGCATTGGCAGCACCGAAATATGACGGTTTATGGCAAGGATTACTAAAGTCAGAAGATCTAAACATCTTTTATTGAAAGAACACTTCAAAGTGATGCTTTCACATTACCAGTGCATTACTTATGGGATCACTCCCTTTTTCAGAGGAAGTGCATAGTCCATTTGCTCTAGGGCTGGGTTTTGACACAAGTTTCACAATTCAGTTTGATTCAAATTTGATTATTTTGGATATACATCAAGTACATGCCAAATTTTCTCAAGGAGAAAAAAAATCTCTCAACTAATACTGAAAAAATATACATGAGAGTCAGTTGATACTACATTACTAATATTGATATTTGGATATATTGTATTTGTATACAAACACTTAAGTTACACTCAATGACATTTTTATAATAAAGTTATAGCTTAATAACATAATTATCTTTTTACTCCAATTCGTCTTTTGAACATTTAAAGAGTGGTTATCGGAAACCTGACAGATTTATTCTAACATAAATTAAACACTGAAGAACAGTAAAATATTATAATGACTATAATATATGGTGCATATATTTTGCAAAATGCTCCTCTCTAGAGTTTATTTTTCGAGCTGACTAATGAGTTTATGGTCACCGAATATGTTTTTTGTTCTTTTTTTCAGGTAAATGTAGTGTTGGGTACCGAAACCCGGTGCCAATACGGCACCGGTACCCATATGACCAGTATGTACCGGACCGAAACAGAACGCGAATTTCGGTGCCTCATTTTGGTGCCACTTAAGTGCCTGAACTATTGAAATATTTCTCTTCTGGTGCTATGACACGGATGTAAGAAGCATTGATTTGTCAACATGCATGATCGCTAGTTAAATTTAAATACTGCATTCATGGGGTGTCAGAATGATCGGAAAAAATATTTCCTGAATGAGAAAACTCACGTGAACGTCAGAAAGCTTTGATGATACAAATCCAAGACATCTTTGTAGTTACTGACTATTTTCACATTTCGAATTAAAAGCACAAATCGTCGGGAAATTATATCATCCGAGAAGCGCGTGAATGCAGCAACTATCTTGCTCTGACTGCAGCAGGTGGTCTGCCATTAGCTTAGCTAGTCACATTAAACACGCTTAACTTAAAATGCCAAAAACTATATGTTCTAAAGTGTGGCTATATTTCACGAGAAATGATTCAGACACCGCGACATGCAGCAAATGTTTTACAACAGTTGTGTGTAAAGGGGGAAACACGTCAAACTTAATGAAACATTTGAGGGCACATGGAATAAACTTGAAAGTAGAGGGATGTACCTTATTTGACAGTTTGCGGACATCAGCTGGCACTATCAGCAGGGCGCGATTTGCTCTAGTCTATGCATCCCTGCCTCTGCTGAATTATTTTTATTCCTGGTAGGGATAAAGCATCCCGTGAAGCTCTCCTACGTCCTGATGTAAATCGTCTAAATCAATTTTTTCGTGATCAGCGCTTTAAAGTCCTGTTCTGAATCAAATGATTCACCGTACTTGCTTTTAAGTTTCGTTTTGAATCAAATGATTTGCGATATGCGCATTGAAGTTCCGTTCTCAATCAAATTATTCACGATCCGATTGGAGCATTTCGAAACAGTGAATCATTTTGTGACGCAGTGGTTTACTAATTCGTAAATAGTTTCAAATAGTTTCAAAAAGCTCTGTTTATACTTTGCTCACTTTCTCTATATAATTTATTCGTTGTTTGAAATGAAATCATTACAAGCCTAACTTACAATGTTTTTTATGAAATTGTGATCAAATTAGACAGTTTTCATATTAAAAACATTTCATATTAAAAACATTTCATGACGTGACACGTAACAGATTACACTAACAGTTTGGTCAACCTCCCACCTGTAGGAAGAGAAAAAAGGTTTTCAAAAGCATCCTCCCTCTGCCCCCTGGTTTAGACTAGAAGGGAGACAGATCTGACCACTGGGCATGCGCACATCAATCTAACGTTATTTTTATCACACTGTACAACAATAATACTGTTTATGTATTATAGTAAGGGCTAAGTTTAGGGTTGGGGCAGGTGTAGACGTTAAAAAAACACAATCTTTTAGGTAGAACAATTAATTTCATTGTTAGTTTCCGGTTGGAGCTGTATCCCTTCTAGCCACAACCCCTCATACCAGGACATGCAATAAGTCAGGAGAGGTGTCCTATTTTGCCAGAGGAGGCAAATATGGTAATATTTCTGCAAAAGAATTGCTGAAATTTGAAGCTGTTAAATTATTGTAGTTGGGTTAGGTGGCTTAGGTTTTATTGTTGTTGTTAGGGATGCTCATGTTGACCGTTTAACCGTTAACCGTCAGTAAGAATTTTAACCGATTATTACTATTTTTTTTACGTTTGCTGCATGGTGAAAGAAAAAATAATGTTTACTCAGGTGCAGTGCGGCTGTTCAGAGATATTTTGCTGAGTAAGCACCTGCTTTACCTTCTCTTAGTTTGTGTAACTGATGTAGTAGCCTATATGCAACACAATGGCAATGGCGATATTGGGTTATCAGAGAGTGAATCCATGAATAAATGTATTCAAATTCTGAATTAATTATAGTCTACAAAGTGCGCACCCCCTTACAATCACTGGAAAGCTGTCACTCATACATTACTGTAGTTAATCGCAATCTCACAAAGTTAATAAAAAGTAGCCTAATAAAATAACCTTTACACTGTACAATGAATCTCTTATTTACATCATGTCTACATGCCGCGTTCCAGGCAACCCGTTACTCGTGTTTTTCCAACCTTCTACCCGTGAAAGTGCACCCGAACGCCAGTCAAACCCGTGACTTTCCACTCGACGTACTCCCAGTTACGATTTCTGACGTGACATAGTCCGCGAAACAACAATGTCAGCACCTACGGGTGCGGTGTTTATGCAAGTGGTACACAGTGAAAAAATAGACTTTAGGACAATATAACTTTGCAAACAAATGAATAATAATGTAATAATAATACATGCGCTCAGGCATTTTGGGGTGACTTGCCTGGAAAGCTACAATGTCGTGAGTCGTGATTTGAAGTCGTGATTTACGAGCTTAAAAACCTGCCTGGGCTAGAACGCAGCATTAATTTGTTTTAATGAGAGAGTTCGTGGAGGTATAGAATTCAGGAGAACTGAAACCGGCACTTTGAGTGGTGAGTGGATCGTAACATAGCCGCCTCTGATTGGCCACTGCGATAATGTAATCTTCAGAAATGTCTGTGATTGGCTATTGAACACTGTGAAAACACGTTTCTCCACATATGTGGATCAGTGGATGAAAAGACCCGAACCGCAAATTGAAAGGATTTTTGTGAAGTGTTTTTGTCACGGATCTAAGAGTTAACAGACAGCGTCCCAGTCTATCCGTGTAGCATGTCCACATGTTAAAAACTGAGGTATAGGCTGGCCTGCTATATATTTTTATGTCCGACGAGAAGAATAAGACCGGTACAGTTCTTCAAAGCGCATAGAAGGATTCAGTGTGTTTTAGTTTTGTCATCTTAATTGGGTAGTTATTTAATTTATACATATTTAGTGTAGGCCTATTTATATTATTCTTTTTTTTTTTCATTCTGATTTTCTCTGTTCTCAGAACCGCTGCTGATGCGTGATAATTTGAGTATATGAATGCAGTTTTTGTTGTTGCTCTGTATGCTGCTGTTTGCACGTTAAAATAAAACATTTGCTTGTATTTTTAATGTATCTGTCACAGAGACGGTCTCTGTGGCTCCCTCTAACCATCGTCAGCGGGAACCATCACCGGAGTTTTAAGACTACATTACCCAGAATCCCCGTACCTGGCACGCTCACTTCTGGTTCCGGGTCTCTCAGGTCACATCCTGTTTGTCGGCCATTTAGGAGGACCGCGCTGGCTTGGTCCTCGCGAAGTTTTATAGTTATGCTACTAATCCTGAGCGTTTTCAAATCGGACTGCTTACCTGTTACCAACCGGATTGTTTATTCACTGATCGGACGTTTGCTGCCTGCCTTTCTTCGACCCACGCTTGTTACACGGACTATCCCTTCTGCTTGCCGCCAGCCCCGATCTTCTGCCTGGACTCTGATAAACTCTCACGGTCTGTCTACGGTATCCCAGTCTGCTATTGTTGACCCCTGCCTGTTATCGTTGTGTGTATGCAATAAACTGTTGCAAATGGATCTAACGTCTCCGGACTCAGCCATGACTTCGTCACAGAAAACTTCGCCACTAACGGATCCAGCGACAGTTCAACAGATCACCACAGAACTCACCGCTCAAGCATCAGTTCTGACTGTACACCAGGCCCAGCTGGAGAAACTCACCAAGGTAACGGAACAATTGACTCAGATGTTACAAGGGTTTCAAATGCCAGCAGCGCCGACTGCACCACCTGTTGTCGCGCAAATTCCTCCACCACCTGCTCCGGTCTCCATCTCCGGTCCACGTCTGGCCTTCCCCGAAAAGTTTGATGGAACACCGAGTAAGTGCAAAGGCTTTCTTCTTCAATGTTCACTCTTTGTCAGCCAACAACCTCACCTGTACCCCAATGATGAAGGAAGGATTGCTTTTGTGTGTTCACTACTGTCTGGAAGAGCTCTGGAGTGGGCTACCGCAGTGTGGAGGATGGATCGACCTACTTTCCCGTCCTTCAATGCCTTCCTACAACGCTTCAGAGATGTGTTTCAGCCTAGCTCAGAGAACAGCGACGCAGGAGAGCAGATTGTGCTGTTACGTCAGGGAAGAAGGACTGCTGCGGATTATGCACTCTCTTTCAGAACTCTCTCAGCACAGAGCGGTTGGAACGACGAGCCTCTCAAGCTTCATTACCGCAGGGGACTTAATTCTGAACTACAGATGGAACTGGCTTGTCGAGATGAGGGACTCACACTTGACCAGTACATCGATCTGTCTATTCGTGTTGACAACATCATGAGAGCTCGCAAACCCAATCGATCATTCACATCTCTACCACTCCCATCCTTCACCACTGAGGCTCCTTCCGAACCCATGCAGCTAGGAGCAACTAAGATCTCTACGGAGGAGAGAGAGAGAAGGCTCAGAGGTAATCTCTGTTTGTATTGTGGACAAGCCGAACACATCAGAGCTACCTGTCCGACAAGACCACCTCGTCCACCCACATCGGTGAGTAGGAGTGTATCTCCTCTGAGCAAATGTGAGATTCCTGTGAAGTTGATTTATGATGGAACTATTGTAAATACCACGGCTCTGATTGACTCTGGAGCCGCTGGTAACTTTATAGACTCACGGTTCGTGGATATTAATCATCTCCCCATCCTTTCTTGTGTTCCTCCTGTGGCAGTGGCCGCCCTCGACGGGAGACCGTTAGGATCCGGAAGGATTGATAATATCACCAAGGACATCACACTGTGTATAGAGCCGCTCCACCAGGAAACCATCCGGTTCTTCATCATATCCTCACCACAATCACCCATTGTCCTTGGATACCCCTGGCTCAACCTACATGAACCCGTCATTTCCTGGAATCAGGGTTCCATCACTAAATGGTCATCCCACTGTAAGGAACATCACCAACCACCCGTCCCTACCCAGACTCCTCTCTATCACCTCAACACAGGAGGGGACATTCCTCTTGACTACCAGGATCTGCTCGAAGCATTCAGCCAATCCAAAGCCACCCAGTTACCACCCCATCGTACTGGAGACTGTGCCATCGACCTAAACCCAGGGTCGACACCACCTAGAGGACGTATCTTCCCTCTCTCCCAACCTGAATCGGCGGCTATGACAACATACATTCAGGAGGAGTTGGCTAAGGGATTCATTCGTCCTTCCACCTCACCCGCTTCGGCCGGATTCTTCTTCGTGAAGAAGAAGGACGGAGGTCTTCGTCCATGCATAGACTACCGGGCTCTCAACAACATCACGGTCAAGTACAGATACCCACTCCCTCTCGTTCCATCAGCTCTGGAGCAATTACGGACGGCTAAGGTCTTTACCAAGTTGGATCTACGTTCGGCCTACAATCTCGTCCGTATCCGGGAGGGCGATGAGTGGAAGACCGCCTTCTCTACCACGTCTGGGCACTACGAGTACCGGGTTATGCCCTTCGGTCTGGCGAACAGTCCATCCTACTTTCAGGCATTCATCAATGAAGTGTTCCGAGACATGCTCAACCGCTGGGTGATTGTCTACATTGACGATATTCTGATCTACTCTGCTACCTACACTGAACACATTCAACACGTCCGGGCTGTTCTTCAACGTCTCATCAAACATCAGCTATACGCCAAGCAGGAAAAGTGTGAGTTCCATCAGGAGAGGATCACCTTTCTTGGCTATGTCATCAGCTGTGAGGGAGTGGCTATGGATGAGAGGAAGGTGGAGGCAGTACGTAACTGGCCCAGGCCCAGAACACTAAAGGAGCTTCAGCGATTCTTGGGTTTCTCTAACTTCTATCGCCGCTTTATTCGTCACTTCAGTACCCTAGCCGCTCCTCTGACTTCTATGGTTAAGAAGGGAAATGTCCGTCTCCACTGGGAACCAGCGGCCATTCAGGCGTTTGATGATTTACGTCACAAATTCACTACTGCTCCCATCCTTCATCACCCTGATCCCAGCAGACCATTCCTCGTGGAGGTAGATGCCTCGAGCACCGGCGTGGGCGCTGTGCTTTCGCAACGGCAGGGAGAGCCTTCTAAAACTTTTCCATGTGCCTACTTCTCTCACAAGTTGAGTCCGGCTGAGAGAAATTATGATGTGGGCAATCGTGAACTGTTGGCGATCAAGTTGGCACTGGAGGAGTGGAGACACTGGCTGGAGGGATCAGTAGACCCGTTCATCGTTCTAACTGATCACAAAAACCTGGAATACCTACGTTCCGCTAAAGTCCTCAATCATCGTCAGGCCAGGTGGGCGCTATTCTTCACGCGCTTCCAGTTCCAGGTAACCTACAGGCCAGGATCCCAGAATACCAAGGCGGACGCTCTGTCTCGCATCTATGAACCCGAGCAACCTACCCCAACTTCTGAAACCATATTACCTACCTCACTGATCGTAGCTCCAGTCACTTGGGATATCATGACTGAGATTGCTGAGGGTCAAGTCAGAGAACCCCCTCCAGAGAACTGTCCTGCTACACTCACCTACGTCCCCGAGAACCTCAGAACCTGAGTCCTCTCTGAAGTCCACTCTCTCCCTAGTTCTGGTCATCCAGGAATTGAGGCAACTCTCCAAATGCTTCGGAATCGCTTCTGGTGGCCCTCCATACGTCCTGACACCATCGCTTACATCAAGAACTGTACAGTGTGTAACACTTCCAAAGTTCCCAGACAGCTCCCCGCTGGTCTCCTCCAACCTCTACCCGTGCCTCAACGTCCTTGGTCCCACATCGCAATTGACTGCGTGACCGATCTTCCACCTTCCAAGGGTTTCACTACCATCCTCACCATAGTGGACCGTTTCTCCAAGGGATGCCGGTTTGTACCACTACACAAGCTACCTACGGCCCTGGAAACTGCTGAAACTCTTTGTAACTCAGTATTCAGATTCTACGGACTACCCGAGGACATTGTGTCAGACCGCGGGCCCCAATTCACCTCACGTCTCTGGTCCAACTTCTTCCATCTTCTTGGGGTGAACATCAGCCTTACTTCCGGCTACCATCCGGAGTCCAACGGACAGGCAGAGAGACTGAACCAGGAGTTGACCCGTTTCCTACGCTCTTACTGCCAGGATCACCAGGAGGATTGGAGTCGTTACCTCTTCTGGGCCGAATATGCACAGAATTCTATACGTAAGCCAGCCACTAACCTCACTCCTTTCCAGTGCACCCTAGGCTTCCAACCTCCTCTGTTCCCCTGGTCAGGGGAGCCATCCGATCTCCCCGCGGTCAACTCCTGGTTCCAACACAGCGAGGAGGTCTGGAATCAAGCTCATACCCACCTCCAAAGAGCGGTTCGTCGAACTGAAACCCAAGCCAATCGTCGACGCCGGCCCAACCCTCCGTATCAGCCCGGCCAATGGGTGTGGCTCTCGACCCGGGACCTCCGACTACGCCTACCCTGCAAAAAGTTAAGCCCCAGGTACGTGGGTCCTTTTCAGATAATCAAACAGATAACTCCTGTGTCATTCCGTCTACAATTACCTGCAGATTATCGTATCTCACCCACCTTTCATGTGTCTCTGTTCAAGCCTGCTGACGATCCGGGAGGAGTGGAGAACCTAGAGGAGACCGTTGTGCAGGGACCTCCCCCTCTCATCATTGACGGCGAGGAGGCGTACCGGGTTAACTCCCTCTTGGACTCCCGACGCCGGAACGGTCGTCTGCAGTATCTGGTCGATTGGGAGGGGTTCGGCCCAGAGGAAAGATCCTGGGTATCAGCGGAGAACATCCTCGACCCCTCCTTAACCACAGAGTTCCACAATGCTCATCCAGATCGACCAGCTCCCCGTGGACGGGGCAGACCTCGGCGTCGGGTTCCTCCTCGCGCCAGGAGTCGCTCGCAGGGGGGGGGCTCTGTCACAGAGACGGTCTCTGTGGCTCCCTCTAACCATCGTCAGCGGGAACCATCACCGGAGTTTTAAGACTACATTACCCAGAATCCCCGTACCTGGCACGCTCACTTCTGGTTCCGGGTCTCTCAGGTCACATCCTGTTTGTCGGCCATTTAGGAGGACCGCGCTGGCTTGGTCCTCGCGAAGTTTTATAGTTATGCTACTAATCCTGAGCGTTTTCAAATCGGACTGCTTACCTGTTACCAACCGGATTGTTTATTCACTGATCGGACGTTTGCTGCCTGCCTTTCTTCGACCCACGCTTGTTACACGGACTATCCCTTCTGCTTGCCGCCAGCCCCGATCTTCTGCCTGGACTCTGATAAACTCTCACGGTCTGTCTACGGTATCCCAGTCTGCTATTGTTGACCCCTGCCTGTTATCGTTGTGTGTATGCAATAAACTGTTGCAAATGGATCTAACGTCTCCGGACTCAGCCATGACTTCGTCACAGTATCATCACAGATACTCGTGCATTCTATTTTTATTTTAAACGAATTCATTATTCTAATTTTATCAGTTAACGGTTAATGATCGGATAACGAGCAGCGGTTGTCGGTCAGGAAAATTAACCGAAATGAGCATCCCTAGTTGTTGTGTTTTGTATTTACTTAAATATTAATGTATACTTTAAACTTTGAATACATTTTTCATTTTAAAGAACTTTTTTGTCCAATAAAAAGATGTTCTTGTGTCATCCACCATTTTGTGGCTTTTTTTAAAAGTATCGGTTCAGGCACCGTTTTGGCACCGGTACCGTTTTAAAAGTATCGATTTGGCACCGGTATCGAAAAAACCCCAAACAATACCCAACCCTAGGTAAATGTGGTGTTATGTGACATTGTTTACAAGCTGTTATATATATATGACATCTTTGTGCAGAAACACTGATTGAGCAATTACATGAAGAGATGCAGATTTTGGTAAGTTACCTTTGGATGTTTATTCATGTTTATTTCATGCTGAAAATGGTAATAAAGTGAAAGAGATGATCAGTTCACATGCTTTTCACGCTGCTGCTTCTCTTGAACTGAGGCGCTACAGCGATCAATCACTCTACATTAAACAGCACCAATATGGCATTTATTGTTTGAATACTGTAATAAAATGGACCGAAACCGAAACCGAAAGCTTTTTGTGATTTATTGGATGGGAGGTGCACTACAATGTTGCGTTCATTAACTAAAAGCAGGCTAGGCTAATCAATTCTTGGGATTTAAGAATCAATATCGTTTCATAAAAATAAGAATCGATTAATTGAGAAATCAATATTCTTTACCCAGCCCTAATTTGCACACCTCAAAATCTGAAGGACTTTACAGAGGAATTTGTGAAAGCATCACCAGATTTCCCTTCTCTGAAATAATCATCATTGCCTTTTGCTCTACTGTTACCAACCCAAGTCCAAGATCGAGGTACTGTTAAACTGGGTGGCCAGTTTTATAAACTATTATTTACTATAAATTATTATTATTATTGATATATTAAAAAAAATATATAACTATTAATATTTAACCAAATAAATTTGTGTAAGTTTACGTTCAGTGTCATCATCAGTAGTGGATGGATGAAACACAGCAAGCATCATCCTTCTATAAACAGAAAGATTTTGTCTGACACTGAGCTCATGAGGCCAGGGAGAATTCTTTGGAGCTTATTACAGAAGCTTGTGTTTTTGGACACAGTTTTCTTGGAGACTGTCATCTCACGCAGACTCGTCTCAACCACTGTTCTGCCCTTCCAAGGCCTCCAATGCACTGGTCAAGCTCCAGGCTCAATATTTTCTCTCATATCAGTCTGAATCGGGACGCATGTCCGCCAGGCTTCTGTCTAACAGAAGAAAGATGACGTGGGTTTGAAGTCAAACACACCTCACTGTCCAAAGCACATATTCAGGAGGCTTTAGCGGCCCATGCAGCGTGAACTCGAGTGTAATGGCCGTCACCAGGGTAATGGACATTCACGCGGTTGAGGGCTCTGATCCGGGAACTATGTGGCGAAACAAAGAGGAAACAGGATTGTAATCTGGAGAGAACCATGCAGAGATTTTTTTTGGAAACTGTTATGACATTATTAAGGCAGCAGTTCCCTAAAAATATTACATTATTGAATTTTGCCTCTAGTGGGGTAATTATGCAAATAATGGCATCAGTATGTATGATATACTATATGAGTCTTATGCAGTTATAACTAACTAGCTTAAAAGCTAAAAACTGATATATATACACACACACACACACACACACACACACACACACACACACACACACAAACAGACACGCACACACATAGTATAAATATCATAGTTGATCTGTGATCCGTATGGACCGGGCCCACAGTTCGTCACACGTAATCCGTGGATTAATAAAAAAATTTAACCATAATAGAGTAAAAATTTATAATTTGTTTGTGTTTACACACTCAAGCTATTTTAAACCATTCCAGGGCAAGAAGAGCTGAAAGAGAAATCGATTTGGTACTTGCACGCTGTTTTCTATGTGCACACGAAGCATGAATAGGGTCATACTGTGTCAACTCAACCAGAGGTCCCCGGCTCAAATTCTATTTTTTCTGAAGAAAGACAGACATGTTTAGTGCTGAAAGGCAAAATATTAAATGTCATTGATAAATATTTACTGAGTAATCCACTATTTTGTAGAGGGAGGTCAAAATGGCAATTTTCACCTTTATTCTTTCTTTGGACATTGTGCTTTAAATAAAATAAGTATCAGCCTTACACACAGTGACCAACATTTGGTTTTCGACCACTGAAAATGGGTAATATTCAACAATCTGGACATGGAGATTCCAAAAAAACTAGAAGTTATAACTAGAAGTTAAAACTAGAGTTATAGGCAGCAAACTTTGGAAAAAGAATATTTATGCCACTCAGACTGGCATGTTTCATGTGGTTGTCTTGACAGAAAGAAACAAGATACATCTCTAGTTTTATTAGTATTTGTTCTTCAGACATTCCTCTTTAAAAGAAAAGAAGTTTCATATTTGTACAAACTGACCCACATTTGGTTTTTGACCACTGAAAATGTGTAAATTTGAATCATTTACTCTTGGAGCCATATTGAAATTTCGAAATCTCTGAAACAGAATCTCATAGGGCATTAAAAATAAAGATGCCAAAAGGAATGTTTGTTAAGACCCAATATCTAAAAGGGCATTAAAATACCTTTAATACTTGAGTTACAGGCATGCAAACTTTGGAGAAAAACTTGAAAAATGCTGTTTCCCCATTTTTGAATGGTTACCATTGGCACAGTGCAACAAGGATTGCTAAAGTCAACCGATTTCACTAATATAACTAATCTCTGTGTAAAAATAAGATAATGATGCTGCCATCTTTCTAAAGTCATTTTACCCCCCTGTAACTTGACTCTAAGTTTAAAATTGCCATTTTGAACTCCCTCTACAAAATAGTGGATTACTCAGTAAATATTCATCCATGACATTTAATATTTTGGCTACCTATCTCAACAATCATTCTGGTAAACTCAGTCAGTTATGTCTTAAGTGAACGAAAACAGCTGAGAAAGAAATCAAATGTGTATCATTAGGGGCTTTCACAACACATACTCAGTTCTAAGAACTAGCCAGCATGATGGTTCCTAGAGAACCAATTTCCCCCTCGGACCGTTTTACTTGTTGCATTCACACCGTTGTTGCTGTTTTCCATGTTTGTGAAGTAAATATGTTTTTTAAAAAGCCATGTGTTCAACCATTCAGTGTACACTTACATCACTGGTAGTTTTTGTTGAACTGCTTTAGAACTGCTTAATTTAGTTCCCCCAAACGGAGTTCCTAGAACTAAAACCATTCCTAGTTCCTGCAGTGCGAACACGCCAAAAAGGGGGAACTTTAACCAATAGTTCTAAGAACTATAAAAAAGGTTCTTCCAGTGCAAAAGCCTTTATTATATTGGATCCGTGCATCAGGTCTTATAAACACCATGCTGGTGTCATTAATGCTAATTAAACAACAAAACACAAAGCTTTGACAAAGAATAATCTATATTTAATTTATACAGTGAATACTATGCACTGTTATTTTAATTATTCAATTTTTAAATTACCAGCCTTATTTTATTTGTAACTTTTTATTTGTTCTGTTGTATTTATTTCTGTTTGTAATTTGTGTTATGTCAGGCTAGTAGTATTTGGTATCAAAGAAGCTTTAAGTAATAAATGGAAAGCAAAGAACATTGAAATATTACATTGAAAATTACATTGAAATAATTTTTTTCTTGCTGATCTGAAAAACGTAATAGGATCTGAACTGCGAGTTATGTAATCCATTGAACCATTAATATTATATAAATGTTATAATAAACATACACAATTAAACTAAAAATATTTATACAGAATTAGTATAATACAGTATACTGTTGCAATCAAAATTATTCAAACCCCCAGAGACTGCAGTACTTTACAAATACAAGCCAGGACTTTATAAAAATTGCATCTACGACAGTTTACTGGTATATTAAAATTGATAATGTCAATATATAATATAATGTTTTTGAGTTATAGGTATGTCATAATTATTCAACCCCTATTCAACATTGCTGTTTTAGGTCCCTTATTTTTATGGTAGAGAAGAAAATTAAGCCTTTAGGAACTTAGAATTAGCTTGAGCTGTTAAACATACATACATTTAGCCCATGCATGTGCTGAAGTTTAGTAGCAAATATGGTAAAGTTCAGCTCCTAGAAAAGCTATAGAGAAGAAATAGTTTTATTATACTAGAAAATCTAAGGCTACAAGAAGATTTCCAAGACATTAAAAGTTCCTTAAGCTTTATTCCTTAATTTAAAATGTGTTGTACCAGAAAACTTCTGAGGGAACAAAAAAGCACAAAAATGTTTGATCACAGCAACTGAGAAAAACCTGCAATGTACAGCCAAATACTTGGCTACTCAAGATCCGACGAAAGGAGAAAATACATTTCAATGCAGAGTATAAAATGACCCCCCCCCCCCCCCCCCCAAGGTCAGAGGTCTGCATGTACCTTAGCTGCCCATACTTAAATATTAACTTTGCCTGCATAACTGTAACTTGATACAACATGTAACAACACTCTTAACTTTCAGTGGTTTCACAAACGTGATTGCTGACACATCTCTGGCCTACTAGTGTAAAACTGTGGTAACTCTCAAGGCCACTCATTTCTGCATGGACCTAACACGCCACTCCTGAGGCAGCTATAAGAATCTCACTGGCAGTAAGTGAGTCCCAGAAGGCCACTGAAAGCCTCGACTCTTTCACTCCCACCCCTCTTTTCCTCTCTTCGATCTCTTTCTTCCCCCTAGTCATTTTTAACAGGACTGTAAAACTTCCTTGCAAGGGTGTGGGGTCGGTTTACTGGTCTCCTCATCAGAGTCATGAGTGTTTATTTAGGCACTGGTCACTTGAACTTACGTTTGTTACATTGAGAATATGTCTAGTGTCCTTCATTAGACTACAACAATAATGCAATGTATTACAGAATAAATGCAACGTAAGGAAATTTCTGTCTCCCTGCTTGTGCCCTACATCCAGCATTTCATATCACCAGAGCACTGAAAGCATCAAGCAAATTGTAAAATGTCAGAAGATGGAACTATTTACAAAATATTCAGTTTTTCAAATGACTCAGCTTGGCAGGTTAACATAGGCTTTACAGCACATTATATTATTTCATCCATAAACAAGCAAATTAAAAAAAGCAGCCATGATTGTGGCTTACTCATTCTACCCGTGTTCTGTCCTCCATGGCTTTCCACTGATCAGGTCAAACTTACATTAAGACACTAGAACTCTTTCACTGCAGTAAAATTAAAGTGAGCCACCAATGACAAAATAGCACAAACATCTGTGTGGATCAGGCCATCTAAATTGCACTTAATCTATAAAGTTGCATTGGGACAATTAAGAGTTTATCCAAAACAGAGAAAGAAATATGATAGAATAAATGATTTTTCAGACCATCAGTGTATGTGTTCTTGTCTAAATGGGTTGCGTTAGCGCCTGTCAGAATTACTTAGCAGCACAGACTGGCTGCTGTTGGGCCCAGCTTCTGGTTTGGACTGGTTAGGAACCGAGGGCGGATACTCAACCCGGTCAGTGGTTTCATGCAGCTTGCGGTCAGTCTTCAGTCCAATGTACTGTAGGCTGCAGTGACACACACTGTGAGCGTGTGTGTGTGTGTGTGTGTGTATGTAATCCACAGAGGTCCCTGACCACCCAAGCACATCCATTCTCAAATGAGCTGAGAAATGTGTTATTGTCTGTCAAAAATGATACACGTTTGACAGATTCAAGGTTAAGGGAGGGTGAAAGTTATAGCACGCAAGCTCCTGGAAGTGCAGTGGCTATTTCCTGTAAGAGTGTAATACTTTCTCAATTCTCATGACCAAATCTGTAGAAAGACAAGCCAGGTTTAATCAGTTGAAAATGTAACTAAAACATATAATAAAATAATTAAATAAATAAAATAAAGATTGTTCAGTGTTATTATTAGCTAACTTTGACATTATTACTCCAAATATTATTATTTATAATAGTAATGTCTATTTACTTTTGACACTACCATTCAAAACTTCAAGGTTGATAGGATTTTATAGTAATTTTGTGAAATATTATTACAAATAACTTTTATTTAAAAGATAACGTGTAAATTATTTTATTATATATTTTGATTTATTTTTCAAAATCGCTGTTTTACCTTTTTTGTTAAGGGTGTTTGATCTTCTTTGTATGTTCACTTTGCAAACATTGGGTCAGTACTTCTGCAGCGATGTAGGATGATGTAGCAAGAACCAGGCAGAGCAAGACAGATGAGCATTTGAGGTTAAAAAGTATATAAATTGTAATTAAAAAAAATAACAGATTGTTTTGCTACATAAGACCTCTTCCTCGGCTGGGATCGTTTAACTGAATTTGGGATCATTTGAAGCTGCATTTAAACTGCATTCTGGAAGTTCAAACTCAAGGCACCATTGAAGTCTACTATATGGAGAAAAATCCTGAAATGTTTTTCTCAAAAAACAATTTCTTCACAACTGAAAAAAAAAAAAAAAAACATCTTGGATGACAAGGGGTTGAGTACATTATCTGTAAATTTTTGTTCTGGAAGTGAACTTTTTGTAAAGTGTTACAATTTTTACGCACAAAAAATGCTGGGTAAAAAATATGGACAAACTCAGCAACTGGGACTGCATTAGCTACTGTATTAGCATTAGCTACTGTAAGTAATTCTCTGCTTTGCACTCTCAGACAGATGAGTGGCACCAAAAAGCTACTACAGTATTTATAGCACACAGCCCTTCTGTTTCAATCCCAGAGATGAACTGAGTTCAAATTCAAAAGTGATTTATTGTACTTCTTTGAAATGTACTCAATTGCAGTGAATGGGAATTTAAAATGTCTTGGGGAATGGGTTTGGGAATGCCTGAATAATTATATCAATACTACAGTCAGGGGACAGAAGAAAAACAGGATGAAAGAACATCACGTAATCAATAGTAGCAAAAAAACACATACCAGTGGTGAGGAAAAGGAAAGGGATATCTTTAAACATATGTCACTCTGCCCCGGACATGTGGGAGACACGAAACTTCCCACCACTGTAAAACGAGGGTCATTTTCAGTAAAATCTACGCCGGGATTAGTCAGTCTAAGAGTGCATGTTTTTGGAAGGAACACTCGGCCTTGAGGTCAGAGACCTTTTGCCCACACAACACAGTTTCATCCTGTACACTGGCTCAAAATCCCTCTGTATATTTTTCTCAGACATTTACGACCGCAGTTAACATTGCATGCAGTGAGCGCTTACAAATGCCGCATTGCTTCCCATAACACCAAAGTTTATGGGCCCGGTCTATGAAAAATACACTAAACATTGGCTCTGATGGTAAAAAGTCACTTCCTATAGAGACAGCGTGCTGCCCTGCAGCCTGGCACCCGGATCAGAGGTCAACTGCTCTAACTGGGATTATACAACACGATTGGTTGGACTTACCGGAGCAGTTGTTAAAAATTAACCAATTACTCCGACCCCAAAATCACGGCTGCGGGCTTCCATAAATATGACCTCTTCACCTCTCCAAACAAGCTGTTTCATCCCCTCCCTCATCTCTCCCTCTCTCTCGTTTTTTTCTAACGAGAACAGGGTGAAAAGTGCAAAAACATACCACAACAGAGCTATAGCGAGTATTTACTGTGAGAACACAAGCCATTATTTTAGAGCACAGAGGCCTGTGAAATTCTGCCAGAGGACGGTGGCGATGTGTATATGCGTTTGTGTATGTGAGCGTGAGGGGGGTTACAGATTTACAGCTCGAGTCAAACGGCCCCAGTCTCTCATTAGTCTTTATACACACACACAGAGAGAGCGTTCCTCCCCTGTGATAGTTTTAACAGACCCCGGCTGTATGAGCCTCGTGAGGGACACCCGTGGGTCAAAGGCCAAACAAATTTTCTGTCAGATTTACAGGCGAAGCAAGGTTGGTGGCAGTGCAGTAAAAATGTTCAGCACAAGTTCAGCAGAGCAACCCGACCGTGCAGCCTGCAGAGGCCGATGGGACCGGGACAGTTCTTAACTCCAGATAGATCCGTAGCGGCATTTACCATATGGATTTACTGTCAAAACGGCTATAAAGGATGTTCGTAGAGCAAAAAGTATATGTTGGGCTTTATAAGCATGGGTGTTCTGTATGTTAACATTATGATTATGAGTTGGTGTCTACATTAATGAGCGTCTGGTGACCTGCCTTTGACCACAGTGGACCTCTGATTTAGACACGGCCTATTGCTGACCCTAACACACACATACACTCATGCACACACACACAGATCTGTTAATGGAGTGCTGATGAGGACATGGGTATAGTGTTAACCTATCGCTGACCCTCGCCAGATTTCTCTCATGGGAAAGAGCAACACACATGGATACTCACACAGAGAGGGAGAGAGACTTTTACAGCTGTACTAGTGAAGACCTTTGAATAGTCTTCATACTCGGATCAACCTAAACCTAACCCTCACAGAAACCTGTTGACATTATTAAAGGGATAGTTCACCCAAAAATGAAAAGTCTGTCATTTACTCACCTTCATAAGATTCCTAACTGAATACACAAAAAAGTGTTCAAACAACACTAGAGCCCAATGACTTCCATTGAAAGACCAAAATGTTATGTTTAACAGAAGAAGAAAGAAGTCAGTTAAAAAGAAAAATACAGTTTTGGAATGACATGAGAGTAAATTACACATTTTCATCTTTGAGTGAAGTACCACTTTAAAGCAAAACATGATTTGGCCGATTTATGAGAAATTCTAATAGTGAAAACAACTTCAAATGGCCCTTACAAGTCTGTGTTTAACATGTTTTGGCGGGCAGTAGTGTATTTTTAGTTTACTCAAGTAAATTTAAAAAAAGTAGTAATAAAAAAAAATAGTACATTTAGAAATTGATAAAACTCAGTTTATCAGAGTGTTTGTCTTTGGAAAACTTTACTTCACTACATTTCAAAGCATAATGTCATACTGTTTACTGCACTAAATTTCATTAAAAAAAGTTTGTTTTACCTTTAATACTTAAGAACATTAAAAATGTACTTTTACAGCAGAGTAAGAAGAATTACTGTCCACCTCTGGTGAGGATATTTTTTTTTTTTAATGTGTCACTCACAACCTGAAAGGATGAGAACTTTTGAACTCTGATGTCTTCTCATAAGAAAAAAAAATTATATTTTTAGCTCTCATGTCTGTTCTTGACATCATACAAGAGTAAGTAAAAGGTCACAGTAAATTAAAAGGTCGCAGAGAAAAAGCCATCAAGTTGTAAAAATTCCTCAATAAACTACAACGGAAACAAACACACACACACAAAAGTCAGTTGTGGCTTGAAGGGATACAGATATGGCTGGATGGCACAAAATCTCACAGGATGGACAAGAAGAAACTGAAAGAAAAAAATAACAAAATAAAATTGAATAAAAAGAAAGAAGGCAACTATAGCAAACTAACCTGCCTACGTTTTGGCAAAGTCCTTTAAACAAATCTCTTAAAATCTTGCTGGATCGATAGGAAAAAATGAAATGCTCAGTGAAAAAGGCAACTAGCAAACTACATTTTGCAAGATCCCTTTTAGCCACAACCAAAAAAGTCTGACTTTCAGTCAGGTGACTAATCACAGAAAAAGAAAATATGCTGCTCTGGGGTGTGTTTTCCAAAAAGCAACTATGGTTGCAAGTTCCATCATTAATAATTAGGGATGCAACGGTATTATCAATATCGAGGTATTGCGATAGCAAAACTGTCTCGATATTCTCATGCTCACACGACAGTATAAAACAATAGGTCAATATGGCTTAATCTCTTCATCAAGTTTTCACTACATGTTTCAAAGTGAAGCATGCACGACGTTCAAGTGAGCAGCTTGTGATCCGGTGTTTTCCGCGCCTCAGAGCGGCTCAGTTCACAATCAATACAGTGAACTCGTTTTCTGCATGTGCTGTGAGTTTAGCACACATTTGGGAACGCAACGACAACCAGTTATGTTTTATTATCACATTTGCGTAATTCCCAACATTTTATTGGCCAGATGATTACAGTATTTCACTAGATTTGTCGTGAGACGCATTTTTGTAAACTGAAGCTGGAGTTTTCCAACTAAATAAAAGCACTACTGCCGTTTCTGTCCAAATAAAAGCTTAAAAGTGCAGTATGAATTGCTGACAGCTAGCTTAAATGGGTAATATTACTGCAGTTTAAATTCCGACTGAGACAGTATACCACAAATTTTTTTCTAACGTTTTTTTAGAACATGGGTTGGAGCTCTTAATTTTGAACTCTAAAAGTGCATTAGATAGAATAATCTTTAAACTTTAAAATGTACATTTTTTTTTCCAAGTCTTCATTTGTCTTTCTTTTAAATATCGTACCGTGAACTTCACATCAAGGTATTATCATGCTGCTGTACCACTGCACCATGATATTGTTACATCCCTAATAACAATAGATTTCAACTGAACTTGCGATAATAGATTGCCAATGATGCTTTTGGAAAACTCATCCATGATTTAATGCTGAAATCAAAGGCTGTCATAAAATGATTGGCTACAATCACTGTCTCAGACTCTGCCACATCCAGATTGCTGCCAATTGCTAGAAGGAGTTTTTTTAGAGCACATGTCTGTACACTCGAACTGCAATTTACATTAAATAAAAAGAGCCATGTCATGTTATACAGTAAATTCCATTTTTATGACTGGATTCTGCGATTCCGAAATCATAGGGCCCAATTTACATTTTCCACATGTTTTTTTTTTTTTTAAAGCTACTGCCAAATTCAGAACAATTACGCAAGAAAAATAGTTGCTTTACCTGGTCTTTTTCTGTGAAATATCCATGGCATCTCTGCAGCTCATGTGGTATTGTAAGTGGGAGTAAACAGTTCTCATGCACACAGAACGAGCAGGTATGATAGCGTAGAGCAAGGGGAGATTTTCCACTAGTTCATTGATCACGGATGGTTTCATTATCTCAGGCAGCACAAAACCAGTCATAAGGGTCAATTTTTTCTAAATTGAGATTTATACATTATCTGAAAGCTGAATAAATACGTTTTCCATTGATGTATGGTTTGGCTATATTTGACAATATTTGGTAAAGATACAACTATTTTAATATCTGAAATCTGAGGGTGCAAGAAAATCTAAATATTAAGAAAATTAAAGTTGTTCAGATGAAGTTCTTAGCAATGCATATTACTAAGCAAAAATTAAGTTTTGATATATTTACGAAATATCTTCATGGAACATGATCTTTAGTTAATATCCTACATTTTTTTGGCATAAAAGAAAAATCGATCATTTTGATTCATACAGTGTATTTTTGGCTATTGCTACAAATATACCCGTGCTACGTAAGAATGGTTTTGTGGTCCAGTGTCACGAATGTGTCACCAAATATAGTATACCTAGGCAGCCGGTAATATGTCTGGGAAGCACTGGGATGCTTTAATTTCACAATTAGATTTTTTTTTAATTCCAAATTTGAATAGAAACATATTGTCTTTCACTCTTCTTATCCATAGAAAAACCTGACCAATAATAACTCTGTCCCCATAAACTGTGGAATGATTTCTTGGACAATCTATTTAACATCTTCTCAATAAAATACAAAAATAAGGGCTCAATTATATCAATATTTCACCCATTATTTCAAAAGTACTGTACATCTCAAAAAGGCCAATTCAGACCATAAATCTTCTGCTTGTTTTTCATTTCCTGACAACAAAAAAGCCTCTATGGTCACAAATAGCAAAGTCTGGTTTTGTGCTGAAATATTTCCTTTGTTTAATGATTAGGATTGATGATGCATTGGAGCTACAAAGCCTTAGAATGAACAGGAAAGCCTTTTAAGAATAAAGCACCCAACCACCTTGGGCTAAAGTTTACATCAAAATTCTAAATGTTTGTGCATCTGTTTATTTGCATATGTGTGCATATCAAATAATGAATGTGTGGTGAGAATCCTTTCTCTTTTTTATTGTCTTCTAGTTAAGCTCCCACCACCGTTATGCTGACTGGTCTGGCCAAAGTAAAGACGGGAAACACATTTCCATTGACGTCAAAATGTGAATCCTTCCCACAAACTGTGGTTTTGTTGTGGGATTCTTAGAGACCACCATTATTAGAGGTTTCGGAAGGGTGATATATCGAAAATAAATATATAAATAATCAATCTTGCATCCAAGAGCCACAACAAAAGGCTTCCATTAGAAATAGAACAAAATGATGAAGGAAAACAATGACGCCAAAGTCATTTTTAATTAACGGTAGGAGCAGGAAGAGTTCACGTGGGTTGCTGAGGTCCCAAAGGACAAATGGGTGAAGCAGGCTGTGCTCATCAAATACCAATAAGGGAAGGAACTTCAAATCAATATGGTATGTTAACTAGATGAGATGAGCAGTACAAGCCAATCTGCTGTTTTGGCTCAGACCTTTGTCTTGAACAAAGTAAAAAAACATGTTAAATCACTTTCAACAACCAGTCCCAAGTTTTTTTTTTTGAGCGTGGTCTATGCTGAGATTTGTGTGCGGTTTACAGACATCCACAGAGACTGTAATCACACTGACTCCAATTGACAGACTGGCTGATAAGGAGTATTACAAAAAATATAATCTTTTTATGTCAACTGTCAAGTCCTGAGCGAGAATGCTAATAAGAAAAGATTGACCTCTGCGCTGCTCTGCGGTCCCGCGTCCTCTCCTCAAATGCCTATATCAGACGCTCACACCTGGCCAAATCATCTTTACATCACTCATCATCCTGGCATATTTCTAACCACCTGCTGAGTCTGATCAAGACAGCTCATCACAAGGGGGCTCATTACAACCAAACTATTTCAAGTCAGATACTCCTCTTTGATCACTGGATTTTTTTGTCTTATGTCAGCACTCCAGAGATGGTGAAAGGTACATGCGAGGGGCCGCTATGAGTGTTTTGTAGGTGAGCAGGTGGAGTTGAAGCTACCACACCACACACATACTGTACACTTGCACATGGTAAAACCCCTGAAATCCTACTCCACTGACACCCTGTCAGCCTGCTTCCATCCCAAAGGCCCACGAGGTCTGGATCCAGCGTACTGTATAAACTCAACAGGGTGGAGTGTTGTTTTGGATCCCATTTGATTTTCAATGTACGGACATTTTAAGAAAAGTCCCTAATGCTTAACAAGGCTGCTAACTTGATCAAAAATACAGCAAAAACTGTAACATTGTAAAATATTACAATTTAATTTTATATAAAAAAAATTAAAAATTGAATTTATTCCTGTGATGACAAAGCTTAATTTTCAGCAGCCATTACTCCAGTCTTCAGTGTCACATGATCATGATTTTTAAGATTATTTTATGAATAAAAAGTTCAGCACAACCACAATTATGTAAAACAGATTTTTTGTAACATTATAAATGTCTTTAATGCATCCTTACTAAACAAAACAATTAAATATTTTTATCTACTTTTGTTCAAATCCTGTAGTTCTTACTTAAATGGGTCATATGATGCCGTTTCTTGTTTTCCTTTGTATTTGGAGTGTTACAAGCTGTTTATGCACAGATAAGATCTGTAAAGTTGCAAAGCTTAAAGTCTCAAACCCAAATAGATATTATAAAAGTTAAGACTCAGCCACGGCTTCCTAAAACTGCTCATTCAAACACGCCCCCACATGTCCATGTCATGGCATGGGTAGATTTGCCTAACACCACCCTTATGTATATGGAAAGAAAGAAGGCGTTACTTTTACTGGCTGTAGTATTGTTGCAGTCACCATGTTGTGGAGACACAGTGTGTTTCATTGCGAAAGCAAAAGTACAACGCAAGGAACAGTACAACGCAAATATTCGAGTGGGTGATGCGCATTTCACGGAGGACTGTTTACTGAACCTGGGAGAGCAGCTTACAATGCCAGCTGTACACAAAGGGTTAATGCTATAAAGTGGGGCAATTCCAACGTTGCAAGGAAAGTCTGAGCTTCTGACTGACTGATTAATCAGTAGTTATGTCCCCACTGGATGCAACAAATGCCTCGTTTATAATGGGTTTTATTGTTTCGGTCTCGTCGCGCCGAGAAACAGCATGGTAAGGGGCAAAAGCATTTACTGCATGATGAAGCCTATTAATTCAATTCAATTCAAGTTTATTTTTATAGCGCTTTTAACGATACAAATCGTTGCAAAGCAGCTTTACAGAAAATTAGTTTCTACAATACATTTAGTAGTAGCTTACTAGTGGTGACTATGTCAAGTTGATGTACATATGGCAAAGATGTATGGTAAAACCGGTAATGATGTAATCAAACAGACGATGAACACTATTAACAGTAGTGATTATATGAGTGCTGTATGCTTTTTCAAGGCTGGCATCATCTGAAGTCTTCTGAGGGGTTGGCATCATCTCTTCATGCAGTTAAAATGACCCAATAATTAAAATTATTAAAGCAAAAATATCCCTGTATACATTTTGGTTTTAATATTTATAGTTAAGTAATATCACACAAGCAATAGCCATTTTCTTAAATATTAGCATATGAGCGCGATTGCAAATGTGATATTAATTTCATACAAGTTGAAACAAGAAGTTAATATTGAGTATCATTTTGGACAAAATATTGTCTGTTTTGCCAACGAAAATGGTTCTAAACAAAGCCAGAGTAGAACATTTGTGCGTCTCAAAGCAACACGTGGTGTTCCTAAATGAATCTCTTTTTGAGCACTAATTTGTGGACATGAACTTAATTCTTTACTAATCTCTTTCCATCCTCTGTCAGTAGGGTTCAAGCTGATCTGTGGTTAAATGTCTGCTACAGATTTCGGTTTGAGGAGAAATGGTGAAATACGGTGAGCAGATGTGGTTTCTCAGATCAGCTGGGAAACGTAATGTTCCATTGAATTTTAGATGCTGAACACAATATTTCTCCTGCTTTTCATGGTATTTTAAAAACTAGGTAATTACAACAAATTGTACACAAACACACTGTAGCCGGCAACAAGCAAAGCCACAATATTTTGAATCTTAAATATATCATAAAACCAAGCACATGCAGTTCATACTAGATAAAATAAGGCTGGTGTGTTATATGAAAAGTTGATTTTACTTTAAACATATTTCATAGGGTTAGAAGAAAGGCAGAGATATTACTGAATAATAAAACACAAGAAAAAATGCCTGCAGGGTTCAATTAAACAGCTGGATAGATAGTTCACATAGAAGATAATATCTGAAAGAATAAATAAGTGAGACCAAATTCCAGCATTTCAGTGAGTCATCAGTAAATGTTTCAAGAAAATTTGTGAACTTAGCCAATTTTATTTAATGGAAAAACATCGTGTTCTATTGAAGCCCATTATAATAGTTAGCTTACTGTAGATAAACCTCAGAGTAAAATCATAGTAAATGTAAAGAATTTTCCTTCAAACATCACAGATCTAGATTAGCCTTTCATTTTCTTTACTTCCCATTTTACTTTCAGGCTACAAGCTTTAACACGCATAACCGTGATTATTAGTGGAGCTATCGGTTAATGATCTTAATCTAATTTAACACAGGGAATCAGGCACTGAGGATTTACAATCCCTGTTTTGAGTGAAGCAAGGAATGGAAGAAGGCGAGTGAAGTAAACAAATGGAATGTTTTAATTATACGGCTCTGATTGGGTCGGTAATGAAACCACAACACAATATTATGGCTGGCAGCAGGTCAAAGCACTGATGACCTAATCTTTGAGAGCTCTAACTTATTTACTTTCCTCCTCCTGTTTCAGGATTGAGGGAGATGGAAATGAGGAGAGCAATGGAACGGCAGCCACCAGCGCTGCGGAAGCCCACCCTTTAGCTAAGGCCACAGACGGCTTGTTTCAATAATATACATTTATTCGGTCAAATGATGTCCACAAGTCCCCAAACACTGGAAAATCTCATCCAAATGCAGCTTTCTGACATTTCATTCACTTACAGCTCTTCCTAAAGGATTCCTCATCAAAACACACTCGGGCCTCTTGATGAAGGATTGCAGCGTCACAGTTGACTTGAAGAGAACGTCAGACTTGTGGTCCTGGTTCTTCTCAGCGACCACTCCACAGAACAAATCAGAGATCAGAGAGGAAGGAAATGAGTTTAAAAGGCAGATTCAAAAAGAGGACGGGTTCAGAAATAGCCAGGGGAGTCTGATGGAAAAATCAACAGAAGTGGTCTACCAGAACTCATCTAGATGTACAATTAGTGCTTCAAAAAAGGTGAGAGAGGGTTGAGAAATTCCAGTAAAATGAACCTTGCTTCAAATAACAAAATGGTATTTTAAAAAAGCTATACACTTAAAAAAAAGTGCATGATTTACTCTGAAAAAACATTCACTACTAGCCATTTCGAGTCAAATACTAGTAAACCACTAGTAAATTTCACAAATAATTACAAGAAAAGGCAAGTAACACATTGACTGAAACACTGTTTTCTTGCAATAACCTTAATTTACAACAAAAATTGTAAGAGAATTAGAACCAAATTACTTAAATGACAAAATTAAAAAGTTAATAAATTTAAAAAAATGTAGGAACACAGTCAAAAAAATTCAGGAGCACCTTCTGATCAATGACAAAAATTAGCCCTCCCATTATGAGATGACATTTGACTCTTTAAAGTGATTTACAGTGGCATTTTTTAAATATTTTATATTTAAGCTTTTTCAAAATTTCTAATTAAAACAATAGAATAAGAAGAATAAGTTGCTGATCAAATAAAATCATTATTAACAAAATTCATTTGCACTACAGAGGTGCACAGAAGAACACAAAAGTGGCATGTAGGTATATTTACAGACGTTTAATGAGGCTCAAAGGTGGCATGACTGCAACTGATGAGATTAATGTTTTAAATATAACATTTTGAATATAGAAATATTAATTTATTTAAAAAACTCAAATTATACTTTATGAAAATGAAACTGAAACTGCCAGTAGGAAGAGGCAAGTCTCTGAATCATTCATTCAACTGATTCATTTAGAAACAAAGCAAGCGACTGTTGTTATAAATGGGTATTTGAATCATTGACTTTCTAGATTCGTTTAAAAACGCACATTAATTCATAAACGAAACACTGCAGCAGCTCAGCTATGACTTTGTTTAAACCTATGGGTAACACTTTCTATGAAGCCCCTATTTATAATACATTTTAAGGGTATTTCTAAGGCATTATAATAAAAGCATAATGCATTATAAAAAAACCTTATAATATATTATACCATCTCATGAATAATCATAACAACAATTATAATACATTATAATACTTGGGTATTAGAGGATATAACTTTTAAGATTATGATTATTTATAACACACAATGGACGCCATATTAAATCTACTTAATTTATTGGACTAGGTTAAGATTAGGCTAGGTAGAAGGTTCACATACTAGCAAAGTTACTTATAATATAATAGAGTTGCAGAGTTACTTATCAAAGGCTGTCTAAAGGTTACCATCAAAATAATCAAACTGATAATACAAATGTGTCATTACACATTAATCTGATCTGATGCCTGATCTTAGGGTTCTTTGGGAAATATTATTATAATTACTTATAAGTGGTCTTTGTATGCTTTAAGTAAAGTGACATGAGTAACATGGCAAGATATGAGACTTATAATACGTTATAACTATGAGGTAATCATACTGTCACGTATGTGGTCTATCCTGTCATCATGAACTCTTGCACAACACATTCTGGACTTCATTCCCCACAAGCCACTGCACCAATCACTGCACACACCTGCTCCTCGTTTCCCACTGCACTGATTGCTGCACACACCTGTTTCACATTGACTCTCATGCATTTAAGCCACTGACACACACACTTCCGGGCGAAGTCTTATTGTTCCGTATGGTCATTATTCCGAGCGTTTCTTTCCGTGTTTGTTTTCCCTTGTGTTTGATTCCTGGACTCCTTCCCGTGTTTGATTCTCGCTGCCAGCCACGACCTTCTGCCTGTGTTTTGACTACTCTTTGGATTATCCTCGTTGTTGTTGTTTGCCGGTGATTGACCCTGTCTGTGTACCATGCCTTCTAATTAAAGCCTGCATTTGGATCCGAACGTCTGTCTCCCGAGTCCCCTACTGTGACACATACTCTTAAAAGCTATAACCACAAATAAGTAAAAATTATAATACATTAAATCTGTTCTTATAAATACTCATGAGATGATACAACATATTATAAGGTTTAAACCCATTCATTATAATGCCTTAAGAATACCCTTACAATGTATTATAAATACAGGCTTCATAGAAAGTGTTACCAAACTATGTAAGTCACTTAATATTAACTTATTTAAACATATTCATAATAGATTTTTTGGTGTATAAAATTACTTATGGTATTTTATAATAAATTATTAAAGGTAACCCTTCATTTAAATTTTTTACAGAAAGACATATAAACGTCTCTTCAGTAAGCCATGAAGGATATGAAAGGAGGGCATAATGAGGGCAGACACTGGACAGCACCACAACCCAAATGTAAACCAGTTCTTTATCTTCAGGGGATGAAGGTTCCTTACTGGAGCCTTTCTCCCTCTCCCTCTCTCTCTTTCTGTGTCCTCTCTTCCTGCAGGGTTCTGGAAAGTTCAGGTTTAATGCTTCATTGACTGCAGATGTTGCAACCATTGCGAAATCTGGAGTCTCCTTTCTCTCAACGCCAGCTCATCTCCATTCTTAGTCTGGTTTGGTCTCCTCTCAAAGCTCCTCTGAAGGCTGATTGAGCTCAGCCGCTCAAATCGATTCTCAGCTCGTAGGATATGTTGTTGTGGTAATGATGAAACAGCATGTTTGCTGTTTCAAGTCTTCACTAGCTAATGTGATTCTGGTAAATGAAGCCACAGGCCTAATTAGGTTCTTTAGTCTGTATAGGGTCATCTTGAAGTAATTTGTGGACATTTTGAGGAAAATGTATTTAAAAAAAGGGAAAAAGGGAAGAGGGTTGAACAAAGCAATGCTAATGCTTATTAAAAGGACATTTGAGTTAAAGGGATAGTTCACCCCCAAAAAATTATTCCATCATTAATTACTCACCCTCATGTCGTTCCAAACCCGTTGTTCATCTTCAAAACACAAATTAAGATTTTTTTTTTTTTTGTTTAAATCCGAGAGCTCTCTGACCCTCCATAGACAGCAATGCAATTACCACGTTTAAGGCCCAGAAAGGTAGTAAGTACATAATTAAAACTGTTTATGTGATATCAGTGGTTCAACTGTACATTTATGAAGCTACAAGAATACTTTCTGTGCACAAAGAAAACAAAAATTACGACTTTATTTAATTCTTTGCCGCCATTCATGAGAGTACCACTATGCATACGTGTGCATTTAACTGAATTTAAAAATAGATAAGGGTAATGTTTACCAAACATTATTGGTTCAAATATCCATGTAAACTCTCTTTTAAAGTTTTGAAAGCATTTTTTTATTTTTAGTGCGTGATTTTCTATAGTCTGTTAAGTGCTATTTTCAGGTTTGTCACATCCATAACAGTACATATAAAAATAAATATAATAATATAAAATAAAGTAACAGCTATATATTCTGTGAAGAGCCATCACTTTTCTATTTGTTGGGTATTATTGCATCTGGTTTGTGCATTTTAATTTGCAGAAATCCTACAATCACATCCATAACGCATGATTATTTCCCCTTTTTTAACATAGAAAGCTGATATTTTTCTGATTAGACTCTATCAAAAAGGGTTTATAAAAATATAAACAGATGGTTTGGTATATTGGTAACACATACATTATCTAAGCATTTATGTCACATTCATAACGCAAAATGTCACATCCACAATGCTGGATTTGCCCATAAGCACAAATGAAAAAATGTTGATTTTGAATCAATTTAATTAAAGGAAAGATTAAAATTTTACAGAGGATGAATCTACACAACTATAAAATGTATAAGGAGAGAGTGACTCGAATCAATGACTCAAATCTTTTGTATCTGTTCACCAAAATTATTAGTTTTAATTGAGTGAGCTGTTGAATCAGCTGACTCATTTATCAAGACTGAAATATGTATTAAAGACTGAGCAAGTTCAGAAACAAGATGCCCCAGTATTTATTTAACGCATTTTGAAGTACTGCATCAGACATTAGTGATGGAAACGCCAAATTTCAGGAAAAAATCCCTTAATTTGTGAAAAAAGTTTTGCCCAAGGTGGTTTTTGACGAAAAACGTGAATAATAGATGGAAATGCATTTACCAAAAAAAAATCCCTCCATGTGGATCAAAAAATCATAATCTGACTACCGATCTACAGCGGACCGATCTTGTTGCATAACATCTGAAATGTTATGGTAATTTTTTAATGCCTGAGCAAAGTCTCTCTTCAGAGTATTTCTGTATAATTGCCTCCCAGAACTGTCTTATACAACTGTGTTCCCAAACAGCAAGCAACCACATCTGAAAGCAAAAATGACTGCTCGCTCTGAGAATGTATTATATATGAAAATTATTATATTCAGTGGCTTTTCCTACTTTTCTTAGTGATATATTGCCAGTTTATCAGGGAGTGATGATTTTGTTCTCTTTGACTCATTGGATGGAAATGGTGCTTATTTGCAAATGTTTTGTGCGATATTCCAATTTTGCACACAAGTTAAATTTGGAGCTTTGGATGGAAATCCAGCTACTGACACGTTCCATAAATGGTGTCAAGTAAATGAGAAATATAAATTAGCGATTTTAGCGATGAATCGAAATCAATTTGTCCAGAGAGGCGTGTAATTAAAACTTTATTGTAAAGAAGACTTGACTTCCACCTGGTTCATCACTCCTAAGCAGTTTGTGTGAGAGTCAAACTTCAAACTTCTCAGTGCACCCTTAAATGATTCGATAAACTCAATCTGGACTCAATCTAATCTCACTTTAGACCCTCAACAGCTTTTGTAAATTCCTCAGTACCCCCTTTCATCGATGCCACCCTGCACTGAATCCATTCACTGGCAAAATGCCTTTTGCGTTTTTACCTCTCTCTCTCCTTTCTTCTCAGCTCCCTTGGCCTTCTGGTTGTTGTTTTGAACTCGACGGGGAATGCCTAGAAAAAATGTTTTTTTACTGCAGAACATGCCTTGAGCACATTGTTAGCGAGCAAGATTTAAAGGACCCTTTTAATCAAACCCAGATCATGGTTCACGGCAGGGTCAGCGGTCCATCTCTGCAGGGCACCCAGAGCTACACCACGCCTACATGTCTCTCAGAATCCGCAAATCTGTCCTTCGGTTGGACATCCAGGTGTGAGGATGAGATTTTAGGTCGTAAAAACTGCCGTGCTCCACCCCGCCCAACAGTCCTATGAACTGAACACAAACCCTGAAATTATATAGCTCCACTAAATACTGCCTATTGGCGTAGTATTTTATCAGATGCATTTTACTAACCATATTAACAAGAGGTGAATAAAAAGGAAGAACGGTAAAACAACAGTAAAAACAAACAAAAAAAAGTGCTGACGGGCTCCAGCCACTAATGAAGGAACGATTTGTTCTGTTGTTGATTGTTTAAGGGAATTTTGAGGGTGTCAAGAAGTTAACATCCAGATGGACTGCAACTACTGTAATAATGATTAATTATTATTTTTCGTCCATGCGTTACATATATGTACTGTAATTAACCCACATGAACATATTTCAAAGGACTTAACAGTATTTAGTTACTATATTAAGGATAAAACGTAAAAAAAAAATTAATTGAGGAGGACCAGTAACATCATTTTTACCAGTAGGTATTATTACCGGAGCTTAACAGCTCCATAAATATTTTGGGCCCTAATCAAGTAAATTAATAACTGCAAATGTTCTGCTAGTGTCACATTCCTCACCTCCAGCCCCTCCTGAGTGAAGGCGTGAGATACAGAGCCCATGTACCAATAAAGAGTAAATGAGATCAAGCCCCTCAAGCTGGCCTTTTTTCCTGACTGACCTACGTGAGAACCAGATGCCTGGAAAGACTTAAAATGGAGACGATCATTTAGAGCAGAACTTCTGAACTGGAGGGTCGTGACCCAAAAACAGGTCACAGGTCTGTTCTGATATAGTTGTCAAACAAATAATGAATAAATGCAATTAATAAAAATTACTTAAATAAATCATATTCATGCACATTAGTTAAGGTAGCAAAATAAATATGCTGTAAACTATAAAACATTTAAATGTTCCTTAGCCCTGTTCCTGTACTTATATGAAAATGTACTGCGCTACTGTAGTGAAGTGATAGTATACAATGGTACTTTGATACATCTCATGTTACTGAATGAATGCCATAATCATATACACTACCAATCAAAAGTCTTTGGAAAGTAAGATTTGTCATGTTTTTCAAAGAAGTCTCTTCTCCTCAGCAAGCCTGCATTTATTTATCCAAAATACAGCAAAAGCAGTAATAGTTAAATATTTTTACTATTAAAATAACTGCTTTCTATTTGAATATTTTAAAATGTAATTTATTCATTTATTCATCAAAGCTCAATTTCAGTCTTCAGTGTCACATGATTCTTCAGAAATCATTCTAATATGCTGATTTGCTGTTCAAGAAACATTTTTATTATTATTATTATTAGCAATATTTAAAACTGTTGAGTATTTTTTTTTCAAGATTCTTTGATGAATAGAAAGATCCAAAGATCAGCATTTATCTGAAATAAAATGCTTTTGTAACATTACACACTATACTATATTGTGTATATATTATTACTATACTATACTATAGTGTGTTATATAATAATAATAGTACTAATAATAAATGTTTATTGAGCGGCAAATCAGAATATTAGAATGATTACCGAAGGATCATGTGACTGGAGTAATGATGCTAAAAACACAGCTTTGAAAACACTGGAATTAAATTGTTTTAAATATAGTAAAAATATTTCTAAAATCTTATTGTCCAAAAACTTTTGACTGGTACACTGTACACACACAGTACACCATTGTACTTAAAATAGTACTGTAGTATTACCATGGTACATTTAAAACAGCACAAGTGAGTTCTAGTAACCTAAAATTGCCCTGTTGATTCCTGTCCTGATCCATAACATATGGCACACCTTGAGTAGGGTAAAACTAGTAGACTGAAGATGTCTAAGGGGTAAAAAAAAAAAAAGAGAACAAGAAATGGAAAAACATTCAAACAAAGTTCTCTTTCTTAATCTGCTGTATTCAATCGAGAACAGGCGCCTGTGTCTCAGGTATCTTGGACAGTATAGTGGAAATTGAATACCTTGCTGTACTATAGTATGAACATGAATAAGAGATGTGGGTTTGAGAGCTGCATGTGCAGCTAGAGTGATGACAGGTGGAACAGAAAAGAGGCATATGGATCCACATAGAAAAGCCTGCAAACCTCTCAACACAAAGAGAAACTCCAGCAACTTAACTTTGCTTGAACTTTCAAGGAAAACAGATTCAACAACATTTCCAAATGCTACTAAATATTCTCTAATAAAACAGGTCTAGACTGAGGAGTCATCATTGAGGGACGTAAAGCTGGCACAATATTATGCAAAATACAGAAACAACAATTATAAATTTCGCAGGATATGTTTATATCATTAGACCGCATTCTAGGTATGATTTATGACTGCTATCAGCACACACAGCACATCCTCCGAGTCCGGTCTCCAATATATCATAACCTCCTAAACTAACACACAGATGTGAGCGCGCGTAATGGCGCTTTTTGCCCGCCAGTTGTGGGCCAACAAACTTTAACACAAATAAACTTCGAAACAACCCAAACCTATCTTAAGTCACTCACAACAACAGCGAGTTTCTAATAAACGCGTAAATCACCCATTATAAACAAATTCAATAGTTTGCTAAAACAGTACACAATGTGAAATAAACCAATAAACCGCATAACCCACCTTTAAAACCGTTGAAGGCTCCACGTTTGAATACGGTCCTGCTTTTCTTCATTTTGGTTGTTTATTTTCATGTTAAATCCTTCTCAAAGTCCAGCCACAATAACTGGGCCTTGTTTATGAGTAATTAAACATTTCGGACATTAACTATTCTTAAAGGTTGCAGTACAATTAGAGAACGCGACTGAACTAATCTGCAAGATACACCAGTAGGTGGCGGCAAGTGAACGTATTTTATGAATGAATCATTTAGTGAGTCATTCACTCAAACGACTCAAACGAACCAGAGTCGTTCACGACTGAAACGAGTGAATGAAAAATAAAAGTAATGATTCTTTAATTATTTCTGGTTCGTTACAAATAAAATACCCACGCGAACTCAGTGAGTTTTGGCCAGCTGTATACTAAATAAGATTGCATATGGGAACATATTCGTGAGCCATACTCAGCGAGCGAGCTCGCACTAAACAAATCGCTGGCATTTCCAATGATGGTTTTTCGAAGTGAAATACCATAAAACAGTTTTGCTGCGTCTGAATTTAAAAACTCTCCTGAGCTGGTACTTTTTTACGTAATTATTACTTCACCACCACAAAAATGTAATCTGGACATACTACATTCGCCATGTTGCCATTGTCACGTGACCTATCAGCGTCACTTGCGTCATGTCATTGCCATTCATAAATGTAACCCTGGACCACAAAATCATTCATAAAGGATACATTTTTGAAAGTGAGATTCATACACTATCTGAAAGCTGAATAAATAAGCTTTCCATTGATGTTTTTTTTTTTGTTTGTTTTTTTGATAGTGCAGTATTTGGCTGCAATGAGGGTGCAAAAAATCTAAATATTGAGAAAATGTCCAAATGTAGTTAGCAATGCATATTACTAATCAAAAATTAAGTTTTGATATATTTATGGTAGGAAATTTACAAAATACCTTCATGGAACATGATCTTTACTTAATCTCCTAATGATTTTTGGCATAAAAGACAAATCTATTATTTTGACCCATTCAATGTATTTTTGGCTATTGCTACAAATATACCTGTGCTACTTAAGATTGGTTTTGTGGTTCAGGGTCACAAATGTGGGTTCAAGCATAGATTCAAGTGGGTTTAATGTTCGCTATGTCAGAATTTATTCTGCAAATGCGCTTCCATCACCCATTATTCACATTAACTCTTTTAGCAAGTCAAAAACCACCTGAATCGAGTATACCATTTTTAGGGTTTGAGGTTTTTTTCTTTTGTTCAAACTTTGTTGTTTTTCATTGTTTGCGATACTTAAAAATGTGCAAAAAGCATGGTGATGGAAACAAAGTAATACAGATGTTCTTATTAATGAATGCCTCATTCATAGGATCAAAAGATATGTTTGTGATTAGTTGCAATGCTTTAAAAACACGCTGTAAACATGTCCATGGCAGTACAGTACAACCAGGCCTACCTAATTTGAATGCTGCAATGCACACTTTTCACAAAAAGTTGATGGCAGCAGATGCAATCATAATTTTACAAATAGGCCAGTGACAAAAAGCATGAACCTGGCATTAAAGAAAGTGGGCATGCTTAACCCTTTATAAAATGGAGCTATGTTTTCTCTCAGACAACCATAATCATTTCATCAAATCTCTGAACATTTTATTTGTCTGTAAAGACATGCATTTAGCTTATAGAACATCACATTTATTTAAATAGATTGTACAAACCTTTTAGAGACAACAGTATCTGAACAGTACCTGATGAACTAAAGTTTGCAGTGATGTCCATATTATGTGAATTTTTCATTTATGACTTTTTCCAATCGCAGAAGGAGTTGAAGGGGAGGACACATTTAACCCAAAGGGTAAAGGATGCGGACAAAGTCCAAATCACCAGACCAAATGGGTTCAACCACTGTGATGCACAACGTCTCGGAACATTTAAAGAAGCAAGAAATCAAACAAAGCCACATCTGACTGGGAGAAGGCTTTTACAGGGCCCTCAGGAGGAGTCTGAATCCACACAACAGTGTGGTCTGGAAGAGTGACCATCCGAGAGAGGAATTCTGTCATTGGTGGAGAGAGAACCGAGAACGTGAAAGAAAAGGAAAAGCCATAAATCATCCTTACAGGGACAGCCTTTGTGGTTCAAACCTGATGGGAGACTGTAATTTATCAAAGATTTTATAGCAGAATGATGGACCTGTGGTGGGCTGAAGAGTTTTAATGACTGATTTTACTATACATTATGGGTGTGGTTTCAACCTGCAAAGATGAAGACAATTGACTGAAATAAATGGAGCCACTGTAGACCTACAAAATCTTGGCATTAGATCTGTTGAGGATGGCGGATTAGTAATAAATACAGACTTCAATCTCTGCATGTCAGCATAGGGACAATAAATGTCAGATGAGGGTCAACCGCCGAATTTTTTGTCACATGAAATCATCATTGTTACTGTGCTTGCTTACACTCTAAAAAATGCTGGCTTAAATACAACCAAGCTCTGGGTACAATATAAACAAACCCAGACACTGGGTGGTTTTGACTCAGTAGTTGGGTTAAACGTTTAACCGAACATTCTGGTTAGGTTTATTTGATTCAACTATTCAAAATTACTATATGGCTTAAAATGAACCCAAAAATAGGTTGTAAAATTGGACATGTAATTACTAGAGGCATCAGCAATAATCAAAAGGTGAACCTTTATTAATAAGGAATTTAAAAATGTTTATTGTTTAATTATTATTTATTTAATTTATTAATAATTGTTCATTTATTGAACATATTAATAAATGTAAATGTTAACCTATGCTGGGTTCATTTTAAGCAAGAAATATAATAATTTTCAAGCAATACTTGAGTTAAAAAAGAAAAACTACCAAAAGGCCGGGTCAGAACAACCCAATCTCTGGGTTTATTGATTTCACCCAGTACTGGGTTGTTTTTAACCCAGCATTTTTTAGAGTGTATCATATGACTAAACAGAAAGAGAAAGGTGATGACCATATACATATATGCATTGTTGCATTAAGTACATAATTGTGAAAAATAAAATAATTTTTAATTATTGTGTTGGACAGGGTTAGATTCCTTCAACAGAGCTCCAAACATTTTCCTTGTCATGCCTAAGCTTCTACATCCAAATAAATTGTACTGTAAGGAAAAAATAGGAAAATGAATAATGTCCTGGCAGAAAATGACCAGTACCTTTTCCCTTTTCTGTTAAATTTAAGGACATTTCAAACAAACCAAAAAAAAAAAAAAAACTTTAAAAAATTATTTTAACATGTTACATTGAACCCTACTATATTTTTACAGACTTTCTTTTTAAATGATTTCACTTTTTGTGAAATAATTTAAAATGTTTACTGTATACATTTGTATATTTATGTAAATTGTGCTCCTACCTCCTTAAACACTCAAAACTGTCTGCCAACTACTGTCAAATATTGTGTCCTGAAAAAGTATACTCTAAACATGCTGCTAACAGAAGTTTTATTGTTGAAAACCTGTTCAATTTTTTTCCAGACATTCTAAATTGAGTGATCTGAACAAACAGTTTTACACTAAACAATATTTTGCAAGTTCTCAGCATGCAATACAGCTTGAAATAATTATGTGGTAACTATTTTACTGTTTTACATTTTACTGGCTTTATTTATGCTTCTGTTGTTGTTTATGCTTCACTTGGTTCAGAGTTAATATTTTTATTGACCTAAAACTAGTAGATCTCATCATGTTTGAGATAGCTTGAGCAATATGACCATCTCATTGTAACACTGTTTACCTGTCAGAGTAACATGTTTGCTTTTAGTTTTGTCATTTTCTTTAGTTTTACAATGCCCACAGCTTTAAAAATCATACACAATGATGAAAAAAATTGCTAAATATGAAACAATCTTTAGATGCTTTGACTAAAACTGTTTTCAAAACTGACTCTAAAAAGTTGCCTTATTTTTAAACTAGTTCAACTTCTTTTTAGAGTGTACCTGTGCATCATGATTACTGAAGATGACAAGTGAAAAAAATAGAGGGAGAAGCACTAAGAGAATGAAATATGAAAAGGTAAAAAAAAGAAGGGATTAAGGGGAAAAATATAAAAAAAACGAACTTAAAGTTCAAGTCTTGCGCAGACAGAGAGGCGGTCAACCACTTGCAGAGATGGTAGATTTTTCCGTTCTAATTTGTCTGTGAGAATGACAGCTAATAACTTTCGAACTGAAGCTGTGTGCATTCACTTATACACACACACACACACACACAGGGCCAGTTTGTTAAAAAGGCTCGTCTCTAATGGAACTGGCTGATGCGTGGTCATAACCTGCTCCAGCTCTTGTGTTTTTCCTCTCTGCAATTATCATCCTCAATTCGAATCCACTCTCCCTCTCTCTCTTCTTCTGCTTCTTTACGGGCCAGTGCCGCAGCAGCCGCAACAGTCCATGTCTGGTTACCATATGGAACTGTGACCTGGGGTAATATTATAGTTCAGCCAAATAGAGATCGCTTCTCAAAAAGCGTGTTAAATAGCCCCTCGTATTCTTTTAGCCAAGCGCCGTGGCTGATATAGTTGTAAATCTTACTAAATGACAGATATTGTTCCTGAATCTTTATGCTGGAACATCAACGTTTTATTTTATCTGTGAATCAAAAGTATGATGGGTCAGAGGCACTTTGAACTTCCGTACAGACATGACCTTTCATTACCCGCCTTGAATATGGCTTGAAAGTCCTCAGTCTGTTAAACAGATGCCTAATTAGCTTTCACCTAAAAATATTCTGTGGCACACAAAGGTAGAAGCTTTTATACAGTCATAACTAGCCATTGGTAATTTACTAAAGACAGGGCAAAAAAAAAATCAGCTATAGCTGATGAAGGCATGGCTTCTATAGGAACAGAATTCATTAATTATTTTCAAGTTTCCTGAAAGGAAAGATCAACTTTTCCTCTTCTGTGAATGAAAAGAATTACAGACCTGTTTTACAAATGATGTGGAAATAAAACATCAAACAGTAAGAGGTAGTTTGGAAACAGCATGACTTCATGGGTGTGTAGGTACTGTCCTGGGCCCACTAACTTCACCAAGAATGGCATGGCCTATAGAGAAAGACATAAAGAAGGAGCGGAACTGAGTGTAATGTAGACCTTGTCTAGGGAGGAGGTGAATTGCGCACGGCTGTTTGGAGCATTGTGACTGGCTTATATACGAGTGCATAGGCTAACTGGTGCTGTAAAATATATTTAATTCATATTTAATGAAGTTTGCATCACTTATTCTCTTACTTACCCGATTAATACTGTAAAGCTGCTTTGAAACAATTTGTATTGTATAAAGCGCTTTATTAAATAGAAATTTGACTTGACTTTTAGTTTGACGCAAGGTTTTAAAGAGGAAAGACACTGGGCACATTTGTGGAAAAATGACTGTCTGTTGATTAGAACCAGTTCTGAATATGCAACCACCTCACAAGAACAACATGAGTTCAAAAAAGAATGGAATACCAAGCAAAATGTCTACGGGGAAAAAATCATTACCGTAACGGTGCGGCTTTAGCTGGAGGAGGCTATATGGGGTCAGTATGTGGGCGACGAGTGTACTTACAAATCGAAAGGGACAGGCAGAAAATAGAGTGACTATTATAACAATTATATTATTTATTGCACGTAAAGGTTCTAAGGCTTTGTTTATACTGCCGGGAAATATATTTTTTCTTGAATCTGTTTTTGTTTAATTTATACGTCGCCAGATTTGCTGGTTTTCCTGTTGAGAAAAAAAGCTATTTTAGTTTCATTGAGTTACTATATTTTACTATTTTTATATTTTTCATGTCAATTTTAGTTCGTTTTACTTTTATTTTATATTTCAGTTTTAGTTGTACATGAAGTTAAACTAAATAAAAATGAGAAATGCTGCTTTTTTATTTCAGTTAACATTTTATTTCAAGAAATTTTTCAACCATAATAACCCTGGTTCCCACTGCAACAATGGAGAGCATTGCAGAATGGAGCATT
>NC_133363.1:47047625-47152139 GCF_049309525.1 Garra rufa | reverse complement strand
ACACTAATTGTGTTTTTTGTGACAGCAGTATACACATTTAACCACATTTGTATGTTGCTGCTCACACAAGCTAGATATGGATCAGCAAAAAACCTATAAAGTAGACAGTTGGCTTGTTAACTTCAGGATGCAAACATACATATCTTTTACTCCCAATGTTTGCCCATAAAGACATAAGGAACCATTAACATGAAACACAATGCATTGCAGTGAAATGGGGAAAAAAACACAAGGTACAGGATGCAATTTAAAAAAAAAAACTCAACTTATTTTAACTTGATTGCTGTGTTTTAGAATGACATGTCCGTCTAGCACATAATTGCATAGAAAATCTATGTAAAAGCAGCACTGTATAATGCAAGAAAAATGGCCTAAGATACCTGTGAGATGCGCACGTGTATGTCACGAATCCAGTTTGTGGACTTCTGTCCAATTGCCACCTGAGGTCACTTTTCCACGATATTGACTTGACACAGACTTTCACGTCACCCCGGACTACATTTCTCATCATCCATTGCACTGATTACACACACAGCTGCAACCAATCAAACACACTTTATAAGCCACTCTTCCTGATTGCCGAGTATTGTATGCACATATCGCTACCCTCCCTGACTGATAGCTACTTCACTGAGCCTGCTCCTGTTTTCTTAGCCTAGCCTAGTCTTGCCTTGTCTGATTTACCTATGTCTGGATTTTAGCCTGTGTATCTTGTCTTGTCTGTTTCTCTGCCTGCCCTGATGTTATTGCCTGTCTTGGACTCACCCTTTGTCTTGCTGTTTCGGACTTTTTTCTGACTGTTTTTTCGGACCGTTTGCCTTGCCCCCTGAATTACGTTTTCTGCTGATCAACTCACGCCTGTTTATTGAACTACTCTTTTGTTTTTCCCCCATATACCTGTCTGCCATTATTCAAACCCTGCCTGTGTGTCAGCGGACAGAAGACTACGGAGACAGAACTGCAATACAAATGACAGGTTTATTGAAGTGATGTTCAAATTAGAGTGGAGGTGAGATGAATGGTGGTGGATCGTTGATATAAGTCCAGTGAACACAATGGAAGGTTTGCCAATAGAGGAATCCTCGAAGATGATGGGAGTCAAGCGGCTCTGTGTAAACAGAAGAGGATAAGAGTCAGGAGAAGTCACAAGCATAAGAGCATGCTAGTAGAGACGAGACCGGACGGTGACTGAGTGAGAGTGTCTGATATTTATGGTGCTGTCTTGATTGGGAGTGCTAGGTGTGGAGAATCAGAATTCAGGTGAATTTGATCTTGGGAAATGAGAAGTGTGTGTGGTAGGTCCTGGCGGATCCGTGACAGTACCCCCCCCCTGACGGTCCGCTCCTGAGGACCGTGGGTTCCGCTGACGTCGAGGAGGGCGACCTCTGGGCCTCGGAGCAGGTTTATTTGGATGAGTGTGGTGGAACTCTCGTAGGAGTTCGGGATCCAAGATGTCATCTCGAGGTACCCAGGCTCGTTCTTCAGGTCCAAATCCTTCCCAATCTACAAGGTATTCTGGAGTCCAGGATTTCTTTGACCGTGTAGATGTTGTTGTCCTCGTCCAGAGGGGGGGCTTCTTCACCAGGTCCTGTGGTGGGAACAGAAGAGACAGGTGGGTAATAAGGTTTTAACTGGGATGTGTGGAAAACTGGGTGAATCCTATATTGAGGTGGGAGACGTAATTGAAAGGCTACCGGATTGACCTCCTTGATGACTTTAAATGGTCCAATGTATTTGGGACTCAGCTTTTTACAAGGTAAACGGAGACGGATGTATCGTGTGGAAAGCCAAACCTTGTCCCCAACCTTGAAATTGGGCGTTGGGGCTCGCCTGGCATCAGCCTGTTGTTGGTGGCGTCGGACGGCTGCTTGGAGGTGATGGTGTGCTGAGTCCCAGACCCTCTCGCTCTCTTGGAACCAGTGCTGGATGGAGGGGACTTCACATGGTTCCTCGGTCCATGGAAACATGGGGGGTTGGTAACCGAGTACGCACTGGAAAGGGGTGAGACCTGTGGTTTGTTGTCGTAAGGAATTCTGTGCGTACTCGGCCCATGGTAGAAACTGGCTCCAAGAGTTCTGGTGGTTGTGGCAGAAGGTTCGGAGGAAGCGACTAACCTCTTGGATTTTGCGTTCTGTTTGTCCATTTGTTTGAGGATGATGCCCAGATGATAGACTCACGGTCACCTCAAGGAGTTTGAAGAACGCTTTCCATACTCTGGAGGTAAATTGTGTTCCTCTGTCCGAAACGATATCCTCTGGGATGCCAAAGTATCTGAAGACGTGTTGGAAAAGACATTCCGCAGTTTCCATAGCTGTGGGTAAACCTTTTAAAGGTATCAATCTCAACATTTTGGAAAATCGATCTACTATAACTAAAATGCAAGTGTTACCTTGTGAAGCAGGGAGGTCTGTAGCAAAGTCAACTCCAAGATGTGACCATGGTCGTCGTGGAACCGGAAGAGGTCGTAATTTACCATGAGGGAGATGTTTGGGTGTTTTTGCCATGGCACAGTCCTTGCACCCCCTCACGAACCTTCTGATGTCTACGGCCATGTTGGACCACCAGAAGCGATGTTTTAGCAGCGAGAGGGTTTGCTGTGTGCTGGGATGACCACCTTGGTGATGAGAGGTGTGCGGTGTTGTAAGGGTACATACGTCAATCCTGCTGGGCAACCCGACGGAGTGGTGGCAGTGTCAGGGATGATGTCGTCTTCGTGCCACTCAATAGGACAAACAAAGATTTTCTCAGGAAGGATGGTTTCAGGAGGTGAGGTATCTTCTTCTGGTGAGAAAATTCTGGACAGTGCATCAGCTTTACAGTTTTTTGACCCCGGACGGTATGAGATGGTAAAATTGAAACGTGTAAAGAAAAGGGCCCACCTGGCTTGTCGAGGGTTCAGTCTTTTTGCTTCTCGAAGGTACTGGAGGTTTTTGTGATCCGTTAACACTGTAAAGGGATGGCGAGAACCCTCGAGCCAATGTCGCCATTCTTCTAAGGCCAATTTGATGGCCAGTAGTTCACGGTCACCGATATTGTAATTTTTCTCCGCCGGGTTGAACTTGTGAGAATAGTAGGCACAAGGATGGAGACGAGCTGGAGTCCCCTGCTGCTGGGAAAGGACGGCTCCTACCCCTGTAGAAGATGCATCTACCTCCACGGTGAATGGTTTGTTGGGATCTGGGTGAACAAGTATGGGAGCTTGACAGAAAGCGGATTTTAGTTGAGTGAATGCTTGTTCCGCCTCTTCGTTCCATTTCAACTGTTTGGGAGCACCCTTTAGAGCAGATGTGAGTGGAGCCACAATCACGCTGTAATTCTGAATGAACCTTCTGTAGAAGTTGGAAAATCCTAGGAATTTTTGTAGCTCTTTGACTGTGGAGGGTTTCGGCCAGGTCTTGATTGCTGTCACCTTCCCCTCGTCCATACTCACTCCGTGGTTGGAGACATCGTATCCAAGGAACTTGATCTCAGATTTGTGGAATTCGCATTTTTCTGCTTTGACGAAGAGTGAGTGTTCTCTTAATCTTTCCAGGACTTCTCGAACCTGTAACACATGGGTCTCATAGTCTTTAGAGTAAATGAGGATATCATCGATGTACACTATCACCGAATCATTTAGTAAGTCTCTAAATATCGTGTGCATGAAATCCTGGAAGACTGATGGAGCATTGACTAGACCATAGGGCATTACAAGGTATTCCCAGTGGCCAGTAGGAGTCACAAAAGCGGTTTTCCATTCATCTCCAGCTCTTATTCGGATCAAATTATATGCACTTCGTAAGTCTAGTTTTGTGAAGATACTTGCTCCACGGAGCTGTTCTAGTGCTGATGGGACGAGAGGAAGGGGATACCGGAATTTACGGGTGATGTTGTTAAGCTTGCGATAGTCTATACAGGGGCGGAGGCCTCCATCCTTCTTCGTCACAAAGAAGAATGGCGAAGCGGCAGGGGATGTCGATGGACGGATGTACCCTTGTTCCAAGGCTTCGGAGATGTATTTCTTCATGGCTTCTTGTTCTGGGAGAGTGAGGGAATAGATTTTACCTTTAGGCACTGGTTCATCCGGAAGGAGGTCAATCGCGCAGTCCCAAGGCCGGTGAGGTGGTAACCGTGAAGCTCTCTTGGGACAGAAGACATCCTTGTAATCTGTGTATTCCTGAGGGATTTGTACAGAGACAGTTTCTTTAGGACTTTCAATGGTTGTGCTGTGAAGTTTAATACTTACTGGACGTGCGTGAGGTTGAGGTCGTTCAGGGAAGCAATGTGGGAAGCAGTTATCACCCCAACGTTTCACCTCTCCAGTGTCCCAAGAGAGCTCCGGGTGATGTTCCATTAACCATGGTCTCCCCAGAATTACGTCGGCGGTGGAATTCTCCAGGACCAGTAGTTTGATGGTTTCCCGATGCAGGACACCCACTGTCAGAGTGAACTCACAAGTTTTATGTTTGATGTATGACCGGTTGAGTGGTGTTCCAGTGATGGATTGTGCTCTTAGTTTTGGTGTGATGGGTTCCTTCTGGATGTAAAACTGTTTGCAGAGTTTTGCGGAGATGAAGTTACCCGCTGAACCGGAGTCAAGGAGGGCCGTGACTATAACAGACATATGATGAAGAGTCAGTCTTACTTTAGTAGCCAGGGGTGTATAAATGTGTCTTTCTGGTTGAATCGTACTCACCAGGGCTCGTGGTGGACGGACAGGACAATCAGCAATATGATGTTCCTTGCTAGCACAATATAGGCAGAGCCCCTGTGTGATGCGACGTTGACGCTCTGACAATGGAATGCGGGTGGAATCCAACTGCATGGGTTCTGGTCCTGGAGACGACGGTTCTGGTGGGCGAGTGAGTGCAGTTTGAGATGTTCGGCAAGATATCATCCTATTTTCAGTACGAATAGCTCTCTGGATGAATCGTTCTAATCCGATGGTGTCATCAAACGCTGATAACTGGAGACGAAGTTCTGCATTCAAACCGTTTCGGTAGGTTGTAATGAGCGCCCGTTCATCCCATCTACTAGCAGCCGCTAGCGTGCGGAATCGAAGTGAGTACTCTGCAGCCGAAGTTTTCCCCTGTTGAATATTATACAGCTCATCACAGACTGAATTATCACTTTCGGAATATCCAAATACCTCTTGAAAATGTTCATGGAAAGCGCGATAGGAGAGGAGAACAGGTCCGTTCTGTTCCCGGATTGAAACAGCCCACTGTAGCGCCTTTCCGGTAAGTAAAGAAAGCATGAACGCTATTTTACTGCGGTCTGTAGGGAAGCGGTTAGGTTGCATCTCAAAAATAAGTTCACATTGCAAAAGGAATCCTTTGCACTCATTTGCCTCACCAGAATACGGTTTAGGATTGGCCATTGGGACTGCGATAGCGGTAGCTTGGTTGGTAGTTGATGTGGACGGTGTTTGTAACAGTTCTGCCCGTAGCGTGTCCACAAGTTGCTGAAATGTGTCTTGTTGAGACATCTTCGGTGGTTTGGTCCGGTCTTCTGTCAGCGGACAGAAGACTACGGAGACAGAACTGCAATACAAATGACAGGTTTATTGAAGTGATGTTCAAATTAGAGTGGAGGTGAGATGAATGGTGGTGGATCGTTGATATAAGTCCAGTGAACACAATGGAAGGTTTGCCAATAGAGGAATCCTCGAAGATGATGGGAGTCAAGCGGCTCTGTGTAAACAGAAGAGGATAAGAGTCAGGAGAAGTCACAAGCATAAGAGCATGCTAGTAGAGACGAGACCGGACGGTGACTGAGTGAGAGTGTCTGATATTTATGGTGCTGTCTTGATTGGGAGTGCTAGGTGTGGAGAATCAGAATTCAGGTGAATTTGATCTTGGGAAATGAGAAGTGTGTGTGGTAGGTCCTGGCGGATCCGTGACACTGTGTATTACCACTTTTCAATAAAAGTTTTGCAGATGGATCCGCTCGCTTCACATTTCTGTCGCTTTGTAACAGTGTAATTCCTACTATCGTCATAACACCTAATGTAAAAGAGCTTCTAAGGATAACTACAAACTACAAAACACATTATTTCCCCTACACTTTCTGAACAAGTGATATCTGAACTAGAGCTACATAAACTATTGGCCTATGTATCTGTTTAAAGATGTTTCACCAGTACAAAGTAAAACATGCAATAAAAAGCACCTTACTGGTGCACAAGAAAAAAAGATGGCATATGTCAATAATTATGAGAGCTATATGTTGGCAATGCATGTCATTGGTCTTGCCTTCCCAATTTTTTCCCAATTGTTCTTCAGTACAGGCATACAGTCTGCTGGCTGAATAAAGAAAGTCTTGTTCTGCAGAATGTGGGTGGCTAACAGGGACTTCTACACCCTCATTGCCTTCACTTCCCCGCAAAATGTAAAAAACAATATTGGAGACTTGGCAAAATGGGAAAAAAGGAGAAAATGAGGGAGAAGAATGAAAACAGACACCCAGTCGTATAGCGTCAGAATGACACGTTTTGGGCTCCATACTGAAGCAAAGTAGCCTGTAAAAATGTCAAGTCAGGTTTTCTTCACCTCCTGGTTTTCTTTCTGTAGAAAATTCTGGGAGTGTATAATGATGAATGAAGGAGAAAGTGGCAAGATTTCACATCACATATAAAGCTGGCGACACATTAGCTAATTTTCCACAAATTTAAATCTTCAATTCATGAGAAAATTTTTATTTATTTGGAGTAAAAATATTGTTAGTAAAGCAATAAGGCCCAGGTTTACAGTGAATTTAGAACAGGTATATGGGTGTTCACCTGGCTTATTGCTTTAATAAAATGGTAAGGTACCTTTAGCCCACCCATAAAATCAAGATTCACAAAAATATAAATATAATATTTTAAAAGAATTTCTTTGGCGCAGTAATTAGGTCACAGGTTTATGTTTCTAAAGTAATCCAGGTGAAAACAAGTTCTCTTCCATTCAACTATGGAAGCCGTTTCCACCACTGAATAAAAAATAAAAAAAAGGTTATTGCGACTTATCTCACAATTCTGACTTTTTTCTTAGAATTGTGAGATATAAACTCACAATTGCGAGTTATAAAGTCAGAATTGTGAGATATAAACTCACAATTCTGAGAAATAAAGTCGCAATTGCGTGACATAAACTTACAATTGCGAGTTATAGTCAGAAGTGCATAATATAAACTCGCAATTCTGAGAAATTAAGTCAGAATTGAGTGATATAAACTCACAATTGTGAGTTATTAAGTCAGAATTGTGAGATATAAACTCGCAATTCTGTGAACACAGTCTTTCTCAGAACTTGACTTTATAACTTACAATTGCGAGTTTATATCTCACAATAGCAATAAAAAAGTCAGAACTGCGAGATATTTATTTCTTGCAATTGTGAGATTATATCTCACAATTCTAAGAAAAAAGTTAAAATTGCGAGATGTAAACTCGCAATTGTGAGAAAAAAAGTAGAAATTTATATAGAGGGACATATTTTCTATTTTGGGACTCCATGAATATGAACTAAAATGTGCTTTTAACATACTTTCTCTGTATTAAAAAATACTTAGTTACCACTTGTAGTACACTTGAACACCTCTTTCATACTCTAGTGGGTCAAATGGTAACTAAATACATTTTTTAATACAGAGATAATATTTTAAAAGCTCATTTTAGCTCATATTCATGGTGTCCCAAAATAGCACATTTGAGTACACTTAGACATACAGTACATTATCTTAAGATTATCTTAAGAAGTACTAAAGAATAGTTTTTAGTATATTAAGTATATTAAAATGTGTGTGAAATAGAGCACTTTAATTACAGCATTATGAAGGCACACTTTTTTTTCCACCTGGGAATATAAAAAACTACAAACATGGCTCATCCAATCAAAATCAATGTCATTAACTAGTCAAATCAAAATGTATTCAGACACCTATCACAGTTTATTCAGTATAGTTTAGAAACAGTAATAAAATATGAAAGTATTTAGCGTTAACCTGTGTCAGAACAAATTCATCTTGATAATGTCAGATAACTTTGATAGAAAGGTACAGTATGTAATGGATTACAATCAACCAAAAATTCAGAAAACTGTTAGTATGACAATATTTGCATTGTTTACCCACCATTTTGTTCAGTCTATGGCGTAAAAAGGTTGCATTAGCAATTCAAGTAAAAAATGGTCAGGTCAAAGTGTCTGAATAATTTTTGGTCCCATATGTTAGTCCACTGTATGATACATTTTTGGGTATAATATGTCACAGTTTCTTTATTTTGCTATCCTCACTTACATAAATGAACTATAGTGTCCTGCACCCACTAGTAAAAAAATATCAAAAATTATATCTGGTGTCTGGATAATTTTTGTAATAATTTAGTTTGTTTTTCTTGAAAAGCTATGTTGTTTTTTGACACATTTATCTTGCATAGTTATAAATGCAGTATATACAGTATTTTCATTTTTCTTTCTGTTTAAAAAATAAACTTTTCTTCTCAACTTATCTATTCATAGCTTCTTCATATACTGCGTGGGAGGCGAAGGGTTGTGTCTTCTATTGCAGTGCTGTTGTTTCTTTGATTTATACCGGTCTTGCATCAGCACAGCTTACTTGAAATACCATATCGCAATCGATCATATAATCTCAGACACTTTGTGTTTAAACAAAATAAGGCTCCCTATTGGTTATTGTAAAGTACAAACTTTGACTTGATGGCTTGCCATATTAAAATTAAAAACGGTGAATATAATGAATGTTCTGCACTTGTTTTGACCTTGAAAATACATGCAATCGGAGGCCCAGGACACAGTTAGGAAAACAACACTTCATTACCCAGACATCCTCAGGGTATCATCAGTCACGATACGACCAATCGATCACCTGCTTTTGGCCCGAGTGCCTTCCCCTCTTCACAAACACACACACACACATGCACACCTGTGTGCTGTATGTATGTAAGTGTGCGGTACACGTAGCCACATACACACGCTGGCAGCAGAGGACTTATCAATTGTTGGGCTTTAGCACATAAAGTCGTCTCCCTCGTTTATACGCACACTACTAACACACACTCTATACACACACCCTGAGTAATATCTCAGCATTAATTTTCCTCCTGAGACACGACCTTTCTAAGTGGAATAGAAAACAAAGGCAGCGCTTATGTGCGCTCTCTTTTCCAAGTTTCACATGTGATTTATTGTGATAACAGCAAAAACGCTCGACTTGGCAGTCTTCGTTTTACATTTTTACAAAGGTGATTTTTTCCCTCCGCTGTTTGTTTTGGTCGTAAGCTAATAGCAGGGCCTCCAACCAGGGTGCTTTGAATTTCCAGCTACTGAGAACATGAATTCAAGTATTTTCCTAGCTACACTGGTTTCTTTCAAATAAATGATTATTTTTAATAGCCGTTGTATGAATTTAATTATGTACTTTAACTTTTTGGGGGCAAATTTTCCCAATATTTTACCTTTTTAGATACTCTACATCTCCAAGATCAAACAAGGAGATGTTTTCTAATGCCACACATGTTTGATTTGAGGTTAGAACAGAAATAGTTCTATGACGCTGAAGATATTTATGTGAAAGCCTCTCTATGGCCTGAAATATGAACACTTTATTTTATTATAAACCTGGAGTTCAGACAAGCTTGTGGTTTATTTCTAAAAATTTACAGCCTTGCTAATATTTCATAATTTTTAAGGAGCTAAAGCATTCAGAGAAAGACTGGGAGGTCCTGCAAATATAACTATTCTTAGACAGGAAAGGAATGACAGGAGGGATGAAACTGAGGTTAGGTCTCTAGGCTGAAGAGTTGGTGTAATCTGTACATGCTTTTTTTCACACCTTTCTTGGTTTTCGTTTTTTATTTGCACACATCGTAGAAATCAATTACTGCATAACTATTAGAAACCTCACAAATGTGCAGATCTCAATCAGGATTGATTCAACTAGCATAAACAGCTACTGCAAATGGCCTTGAGCTCTGCTTCTTCCACTCAGTGTGTTCTGGCCAAGCATGAGAGCATTTCAACAGGCTTGATTGAACGGGGATTGGTTTTGAAGATTGGTTTTGTTTATGCTGGCTTTCCATTCATCGCGCTAATGGTCCATAGTGAAATAGCTGAAGAGACGAGGGCATGTTCCAGACATACTGTAAGACTAAAGTGAAGAGAAATATGGTCTGAAATAATGATTTTCTAAGCCAAACGCTCTGTTGCCCTGAACTGTGAACTGTGGCATTTCCAAAGACTCACCGTGATGTCTGTCATGGCACTCACTTTTTGTGGTGGTACATCTTAGTGGTATATTCAATATTTCACTGAAAAAAAATGGATACCTTTTTATCATGTAATCAGTGATGATCACGGACATGTAAAACTGAATTTAAACAGCAGCTCACCAGAACACGAAACAGCATCTTGTTCCAAACCTGTGTGACTTTGCTTGATGTACTGATAGATCATTTCCACGAAATTATATTAATAAAGCCTAGAGCTTTTTTAGAGGTTTTGAGAACCCAAAGCACAATGAAAGTATTATTAAACATGGTCAACATGATTCATGCACTATATTTCTAGTATTCTGAAATGTGCATGGGTCAAAGACGTTAGGATGTCCACGTCAAATGAAATTTACAAAAGTGATTCTATGTCCATAGGTAGCACATTAAATGTAAGTAAAGTGTTTAAGTTTTCAAATAAGTTTTTGGAGAATAAAATGTCAAAAATTTGACTTGTACATATTAATATATATAAGAATAAGGGAGCATATTACATTTTATTGTTTCAAATGAGTAAAACATTCTTACTGACAAATGGGCAAAACCTATGGATAGTGGCAAATTTTAAAAATGTAGAATTACAAATTTAGTATAAAAATTAGTATACTATTAATTTAGTATACTAATTAATTTAGTATACTAATGACCCTGCATAGACAGAACTACCGCACTGTAAAAAGTTTTCACCAAATTTAACTTAAAAACCTAAGTTCAGCAGCTGCCTTAAAATTTTAAGTTAAATCAGCTTAAATAATTTAAAAGGACTGACAGGAAAGAGATGAAATTGTTGAATAAAGTCGTTATTTTTGTTTTTCTTTGCGTACAAAAAGTATTCATTGAGCTTTATGAAATTACAGTTGAACCAATGATGTCTATGTTAAAACATGGACTATTTTAACAATGTCTTTACAACCTTTCTGGGTCTTGAACGTGTTAGTTGCACTGCTATCTTCGCGGGGTCAGAAAGCTCTCTGATTTTATGTATAAAAAAAATCTTAATTTGTGTTCTAAAGATGAATGAAGGTGTTACGGGTTTGGAACGACATGAGGGTGAGTAATTAATGACAGAATTTAAATTTTTGGGTTACCTATCCCTTTAAGTGCAGCAAAGGGGCCAAGTCGAATCATTGAGATGAACTCAAGAACCAAATCAGTCTAATTCATGAACGAATCATTTGTATTATTTTTGTGAACAAATGATTAATTGAAAAGATCTGACTTAGAAGAAACAATTGTTCACAAATCAGCCATTGCATGAATACTACTTTTATAATACTTTTTATGGTGCTTTTTGTTTTCTTGACAGCTCCAGTTCTCATTCACTTCTATTATTTAAAAAAAATTTATCAGGATGCATGTTTGGAATGACAAGACGGTAAGACTAATTGACAGAAATATTGACAGAATTTTCCATTTCGGTTGACTATCCTTTTATGCGCTGCATAGTTCTTACGCACAATAAATAATACATATACTAATGTCAAATAGACCTCTCATTATTGTATAATTTATAGCCTGAACCAAAATACAGCTGAAAATGTGAGCATGCTACATTTTTTTAAGAAGTCACGGTCCAAATCAAACATACAGTAAAAACTAAAAATATTTCCTCTTTCATTCTTTGTAATGACCATGCTAATCTTTATATGTCTAGCATATAATGTGAATATTATGACTCGACTGTAAAAAGTCCACACCCAAGTCCAAACTATAGCATTTACAGAGCTGTAACAGATTAACTAAGATTTGGCTTAGCACTGAACTCTAATAAATGCCTGCCTTATTAAGAAATTGCTATTTGTGAATGGTTCCAGAAAACCAGGAGTACCACCCTGTGAGAGGGCAGTTGCTGGGACTATGAACACAACGGTGAACCTTGACCCTGGCACCCACGTTGATTGGTTCTCTGGGTTGATTATTGGGTCTCTGCCAGACTGTAAAGGACCATATTCTGCACATTACCTCGACTTCTAACGTCTTAACCCAGCATGCAATGAAATGTTTTGTGGCCTTTTGGGAACGACTTATGGAAAATCAGAGGAGGCGAGTGGCCATTAGGCCCGCTTTGCAACCAACTGGTGCCAGAATCGCAGCTTTAGAAAGGCTCGGCTCGAAATGAGAAAAAAGGAGCGAGACAGCAAAGAGATTTTGCTGGTGTTCTTGGGAGCTGTTTTCCAACCCCACCGGGATCAGGACTGGGAGCTGATTCTCTCCCTTTCTGGATTCGTTTCTTGGTGAAAAGTTGTCTGTCATTTTACGTTTGCCATTAAAGGTTCCCCATCCCTCATGTTTTAACATGCAGTAAAAGAGATGCTGTTGTCATGAAGGATTCTTGCGGATTTTTCCATTTCAAAAGCCCATGGCGTCATCGTAACCACACGGATTCCTGAAAACAGAATGTGAACGCTAGCACACTGTTCGAGTTGGTGGGGTCAGCGTTGCTGGAGGATGATGGGCTTTGTTTTAGATTAAGACGGACAAGACAGTGTTGAACAGTGGTTTGAGTCCATAACATCAGCCCCGGGAGAGTTGCGAGTAGGATTGGAAACCTAGAACCGGTTCTTATTTAAAACCGCGGTTCCATTTAAAAAAAAAAAAAAAATTAAAAATCAGAACCAAATGATTTTCATGACATTCCGGTCCAGTACAGTTTTCATGCTTGCATTCTTTTGCCATTGCGGAAAGAGAACCGTACTATCTGAAAAATCTGAAAGTCTGATTCCAGAGCAAATGACTCTTAAGAGACTGTTTTTTTATATTAAATTAAAAACAGTACCATGGAAGCCTGTTCTTATGGGTTTCCATCTAAAGTTGCGAATTTAAAGGTCCCATATTGTACACCTTTTTGGAGGTTTATTTTAGCTGTTGATGTCCTTAAGAATATATATTTGCGGTATAAGTGCCAAAAACTCAATCTCAATATATTTTTACTGCTCCTCTTGTAGGAGCTCTGTCAAGAACAGGTCGATTTTGGCCCATCTAATTAATATTCATGAGCCTCTCTTCTGATTGGTCTGTTGTTTTTTGAGTGACACACGGCTAGGCCAACCACAGGTGACTAATGTCATGTATGCTGTAGCCTGCTGTGGCTTGTGATACTCAACAGGATGTTTCAGAATGGTAATTAATGTTTTTTGTAAGCTACGATTGCAGTAAGCTATGTAACTATTGCTTTAGTAAAGCCTCTTTCACACTGTGCGTTGATTCTGGAAAATTGCCCGAAAGTTCCGGGAACGAGTAATCCCGGGTTGGGAATCTAGCGTTGCTGGGATCAGTTCCGGAACGAGCGCTGTGTGAACAAAAACCAGAACCAATGTCATAAAGGCTGTGTTGTAGTGATGATGCACGTTGTCGTGTGACTCTTCACAACAAAAAAATATGTGAAAACTGACTATTGTTCGGCACTTTCAGTTTAGTGCAACGTAGGCATCGCATTACATGTCTTTACGGGATCTTTACGGGTTGTGTATAAAGCACGTACAGATTACGGAAAATTACTTTGTGAATGAACCAAATCAAACAATTCCGGAACAAATCATGGGACACATTATCCGTGTATTTTCCGGAATCGCTGTGTGAAAGAGGCTAAAGCTGACGTGCCACTGGTCTCTTATATTAATGTTGTTCGGAAGCCTGTGTAATGATGTAGTTTCCTGACATCTATCGACTGAACAGCATTTTTCTTGACTTGTTTTTGTGTTGTTGTTCAGAAATGAAATGGACGCGATTTTGTCTAGGGGTTTGACAAAAGGAGGGTGGGACGGTGGTTGGTGCTCAGGGTGGTGACTGAATGCGGTGACTGAGTAGATCGGACGTCACATTTTTACGGAAGTCACAGCGCCTCGTGAAAAGGCACAGCAACTTTATGCAGGCTGTGTGCATTTTACTGTGGATTGACTGTTTTGAAACTCATATGGTAGTTACATAGCCCCTAGACCTTAGCTATCATGAAAAAAGCCAGGAAATTTCAGTTTCCATCTAACAAGTCAAAGAAACAAAGAAATCACTAGTTAGTCAGGTTATGCTGTCCAAAAGCACAAAGTCATGTGACTTTTTTGATGTGCATGGTGGAATTTATTCACAAAATGCATTTCCATCTCCCATTTCTGCTTTAACTCTTTCGCAGAAGTCAAAAACCACCTCAAGCGAGTGTAAAAAAAAAGTTTTTTTCCCCTGAAGTTTGGCGTTCCTGTTGCGATACTTTAAAATATGCTTAAAAAAAGGATGATGGAAACATATAGTGCTTGTGAATCAGTTTGAGCAGTTTCTCAGTTAATTGTAATAGTTACTAAACTGTAATTTATTAATTGTGCAACCTGATCTCATGATGAAAACGTACCTGTGGGAACTTTTTCCACAGTTCTGACTTGTAATGTTCTTTGGGTGGTGCTATAACTCTACTGTTCCATGACGTTTTGAAAAAACGTACCATTTTCACTACACCAAAACATACCCGATAGTATGAACAAAAGTGAATGTGATGTATAAACCAAGCAGCAACCTCCCGCTCTCTCTATTGAAACCAACACGGAAGTGTCTTAAACAGCAATTCATCGACTGGCCGCTAGAGACTGGCTGCAAAAGGGAGTCAGTCCCATTGACTCCCCATGTTAAAATGCCCAACTTTACAGCAGAAAAAAGTATGTTTACAGCCTGGTTCAAAAAATGGTTTTGGTCTATATAGCTAGTTTTGCCCTTCATGTCAACTGTGAGGGGGGTGAATTTTTTTATAACTCATCCGTTTAAGTTATATTAAGCCTTAAATTTCAGCATAATTAAGGGAGTGGCCACTTGAGTGACAGGGGGATTGCCGCTGCTGTCACCACTGTCGCGCTAGGCGGGCGTGGTTTCAGCAACCAGCTCCACCTACGTCCCGCCTTTTTGCCCATTTTTGATTATCCGGGAGTGACGCGCGGTGACATGATTCCAAGATGGCGACGGCCGAATCCCGCCCACTATAGGCTTCAAAAGAGTGCTTCAGAATCCTACAGGTGACGTCACAGATACTACGTTCATATTTTTTACAGTCTATGGTAAAAACGCAATCGCACACATGCCATTATAGCTTGTCTTTGATCTCTCATCTTTAAGCTCTTTCATCGTGAGTTATGCTTTTCATGGGATTTGTACCCAAGGATTCCGCATCCTAAGTCCAATTCCAAGACCGTCTGCCAAATTATTTTCCCTACTCGTTGAAAGCACTACATGAGACCCACCAATACTAGGGGGTTACTAATCTTTAATTTTCAAAACATAAAGCAAAACATATGTAGCTGTAATCATAACTGTGTGCGCTGAAAAAGTGCTCGCTGTTTTACCGCCTCTAGTGTTCATTTCTGTTGGAAACTGCAGGGATATGTACTTATTGGTACATATTTCGTGGCTTGCAAAAAAGTTCCCACAATCCCCTGATCTTGTCATGAGATCAGGTAGTAATTTTGTCATGCCCAACTCTATGAACCAACTATGTATTATGAAAATACAAGAATGAATAAAATATACACTGCCCTCCAAAAGTTTGGGAAAAAAACCTAGAAAGTCAATATTGGCATTAATCCTTTTTAATTTGTGATAATTTTGCACTGATAATGGACAACACAAACTACGGAAACATTTTATTACATAAACAGTTTATACATCCAACATTAGCAGCTATTACAGCTCTGCATAATCTGGGCCTAAATTGGCAATCAATTGTTGAAGCTATTAAGGTGTGCTGACCCATAAATCTTTTAAAAACCTGGGCCAAGTTTAAACCAGTAACCAGGCATCACAGCTGGCAAAGGGGCATGTCTGAAAATTATTATTGCCGGTCTTCAATGATAATGTCAAGTTACTTTAATGTACTCTCTTAAAAAATAAAGGTTCTTTAAAAAGTTCTTCACAGCGATGCCATAGACGAACCATTTTATTGAAATGCTCCCAGTATATGTGAATTGCACATTTTTTAAATAAAACTTTTCTTACCCAAAGGTTCAAAATGTATAACCAGAATCATGGAATTGTTAAATTTGTTATGATTTCTGATTCCTTGTTTTTTTAACGAACAAGCAGTTTACTAATTCATTCTAAAATCGACATGCTTTACCTGCTTGGGTGGACAAAAGAAAACCTTTGTGACTTTTTGATTTTAGATGTGGGATTTCATTTTTATTACATGCTCATATGGCTAGCATTAAAGAAATGTCTTCTGCTACAAAATATGCTTATGTCTGTAAGGTACAGTTGACACCTAGAATATTGCTACTTAGCTTTTTTATGAGTGTAATTGACAAGAGCAATTACAGGGTGCTTTATAAGGCCTAAGTCTGTAGGGCACAGCTTACACATATAAAATAGACTTTCATTTAATAATTATAATTTGGAAACACTCACTGTAAAACGTTATTAATGTATGATGGTTTTTCAATAAAAACACGCAGAAACACAATGGAGCTCTGGTGCCGTTTTGGAGCAACAGCACTATGCGCATATTCGTTCTGGTTTAGCTTTTTAGCTTCAAAGATACAACCCAAAGTCAATCTAAAATGCTTGGCTAATAAACTGCAATGTGAATTGTTGTTAGCAAGATGCTGAAAAGATTGCACAATAAATAAATAAAAAAAAACATCTGGTGCAACATGGAGCAAGAAATACAAGCAAACTCATTTAGACAGTATTGTGCAAGTACAGACGTGATAATGACGGTGTGTTGAGGACTATATAGCAGACGGGTGGTGCTGTGTCTCGCTTCTAAACATGACCGCAAACAAGTGTAATCCCATTATGGTTTTAATGGAATTTAATTTGATTCTAAAGACATTGCTAGATTATGAAGGAAAGGGTGACTGCGCGGGCAGCAGAGGTCATTATGATTTTATGGTTCTGCATAGAGCTACGATTAGCTGACACTCTCCTTTTGAGCTCAGCACTCATAGAGCTCATACTTTTGATGTTTGAAGCCTGGAAAAAAAGCACTCCTGGTTATGATTTAATAACCTCTGACACGTAAGGTGTTAGTCTTTTTCATTATGGAAGCACCGGCTCAAGGCGAATTCCTTTGCTCTGGATTCAAAGGCATTCTTTACAGGTCACACACTAACTGTTGTGGAAGAGTGACAGATTTCGCTGCCATTATGGAATCAATACCTCGGTTTTGATCATTTTCATCCTGAATAGCATGTCTTGAAAGTCTTCTTTGAAAGTCAGAAAATTTTAACTTTACAAGCTCCACATACCAGGCCCTAATGATTCTGAACAGGGAATAATACCAAAGATTTTCCCCCTCTAAAATGAGGGGAAATGAAGTAGTGGGCTCACTGGTTGGCAGATGTAGCACACAAATCCTAAATTAATTTATTTTATGAAACATAATAATCACCACTATAAAATCCAGAAATATTGTTTTTGACATTTTTTTCACTGATACCATTCCCCTCGGTTTTATAGAGGTGAATGGAAGGCTGAGGAAATTTGGAGGGAACTGCATTTTGCAGAACTGGAAACAAATGTGAAACGAAAAAAAAAAAAAAGTACATCAAACAGCAACAGGATATTATATCACAAAGTAATGTGAGTTGCCAGTCATTTGATCTGTTAAAGTGTTTTGCGATGCTATGATTCATAAAGTTCACAGGTCATCTCTTTTTGGAGGCAGCCTACAAGAATAAAGAGTCACAGAAACTGTAATAAATTGATTAGAAAAATAAAAAGTGAAATTAACATGACTCACAAACTTTTCCAAGCCACATTTTCAGACTGGACAGCATTCCAGCGGATTCCAGTATTTCTCTGAATGGTAATAAAGATGTTAACCACTTTATTACTTGAAAAAACAGTTCCTTCGCCACACTGTATCATTTTCCTTGTTTTGCATCAGTAAAATGGAATGATTAAAATGTCCTGTCCAAAAATGATTGCAAAAATTGCTAGTAAAACACCATTGATGCCATAGTCTTTTGTCTATGGTTTAGGAAAGCTTCTGAGAAAATTGTTGTGGTGGATTTGGAAGTGTCATGATGATCAAACTTTAGGTCATGCAGAAAGCCAATGCTATATCAATATATAGACACATATAGATGTGTTCTACTCATCATTAGAAATGGGAATAGTCAAGAACTGAATGTTTTAGGTTCTGGTTTTTATTGCTTTGGTTAATAATTGTGGTTCCTCGGTGGATCTCTTCTAAAGAATAAATATTTAAAAAATGGTTGAAATATAAGAAAAAGCCAAATGATAAATGGAATTGCGCTCTAATGCTAATAAACGTGGCCCTTGATTGGGCTGCTTCTGATGTGATATCCATCATTGACAACAAGAACAACCGAGCGTCACCTACCGTATGTTGCTTGCTTCTACAGCTGAAACCTGGCAGCAACAAATATCAAAGCCACTGGAAGGCAAGCCTGCAACCTTTAGCCAAAAAAGCGTACTGGCTAATGCTAATGCTGTGGCGCAGAGAAGGAGACCAGACGACCTTTTTTTCAATGGATGTCAATGGAGAAGAGGCTTCACTATGCTGAATAAACAGCTTTTTTGAGAATACAGCTTATCATTTATGAAATCCACAGCCTATCGGCTAATCTTCAACTTATTTAAACTAAACGATAGCTTTGAATTGAACTATTTTTAGAGTTTACCTCGAAAAAAATGTTTCATAAGAGAAGTCACAGAATTTTTCTGACAGATTCAGCTTCTTATTCATTACTATGGTATCTGTAAACGGCGATTGAGTGTCACACAACTGTAATGTGATTTGTTATCAAGGCACCCATGATCTAAGTTGACCGTTATGCTTTTTTCAATAGTAAGTAATACAGACCCTCTCATCTCCCAATTGTAAGTAAATTTTTGACAATAGCCACGAAAGTAGAGTCAGGAGAGCCATCTGACAACACCAACTGTCACCATGGCTGTATCTGAAATTGCCTCTCTATACTCTTAAATAGGGCATTATTTGAGGGTACAGCCATTTTTAGTGGTGTCCGAAACCATAGTTTCTTGAGTGCACTCATTCAATCCAACAATGCACCACAAAAATGAGTGTACAACCCATAGATATATAATGTATAGATGCTCCATTCGGGCTCTCCAAGCACCACGGCTTATTAGCGTAATACAGCACAGGTATAAGTATTGTACATTTATTATTAAAGTGTTTAACCAGGGTTTATACACACTTTCAATGAGAGTTAAAGATAAATCCTTTAATCTTACTACTGGAGCTGCCGGTTTGCCAATTTAAAATGATTATTAAACAGCCAGCACAAGCTAAGCAAAAGCAGCAGTCTTTTCGGTGTACTCAGTTGTTTTCCTACACTCCTTCAAGTGGACTAAAATTGTAAACTGAATTATACCGGCTGTGCTGTCCGTTTCACATTGCAGATTCAGATGTCAAAATATTTCAGTAACACATTTTGTCCATATTGGTGGAAGAACTGAACATCTGTACTGAACAACAGTTGAATAAAAGTAGACGCTGGAGGTCATTTTTATGATCTGTCTGTAGAAATACAACAATGGAAACGACATACTTAAATGACACTTTCTGCCTCCCAGCTGATCGGAAACCACCAGAATGTGGTGTTTATGAAGGTTTGGTCAGCTGCTCAGATGTTTCTCTAATTAAAATGAAAATCTCTTTAAGTATAATAAAGGGATTTCAGCTGTAATTGTAAATGAGAACATTGTACACTACTGATGCTAAGTGTTATTTAGCGCCCTGTTTTGCTGGAAACAAAAGAATTGTGGGCACATCTGAAGCAAGGGTAAAATAAAGTGGTAAAACCAAATGCCACTAGGGACAACAATGCAATTTTCCACAACAAAGAAACGCATTGTTCTGGCTGAAGAAGACAACCCAAAGAACTAGATGCTCAAAGCTGGAGTTTACTCTCCCACATTATAACTTCAAAGAAACGGGCATTTTTCACTTCCTGTTAGCTGACCTTTAATGCTTCCTCCTGCTGCAATGACAGGAAAGAGGCCGCCTGTGTGGAGTTTGGTTCCCAGGCGTCATAATGTGAGCCTGATGCCTTTACATCTGAAATACAGCCAGTAACAACCGAGTGGCCGCAAGCCACACACTTGTCTTCCATCACTAAAGGTCCTGTAAGGACTCATCTAAGCTTGTCTTTCCTGTTGTCGTTCAACACCCTTGGCCTGTTTCGCCTTCATAAACTTGGAAGCACAAACTGTTTAATTCAATGTTCTAATAATCAGCATCCTTTGCGTTCCTCAGATTGCGTTTCGATGACTGTAGACTTCATTTCCCAGTATTTTTCTCCTCTCCTCCCTTCCTTTCTTGTCATCATGTTTTTTGCTGCTTACTGTCAGGCACTGTGGTAGGTCGAGCTAATAGCCGGTTTTGGAGGTTTTGTGGAGGAGAACTAGGCAGACCTGTAGTGGGAGCTTTTATTGTCATGGTCCAAACTCAAGGATAGGCCGTGAGCCAGACATGTCTAAGAAATACTCAGTAGGGCATCACGTGCGTACCACCCTGCTGCTTGCAGAATGCATGAAGCAGGCAAACAATTATGCACTCTGCTCCATAAAAACCACCTCCATTGTGGTTCCCATGTGTGTAAAAGGGTGAGAGGGCACTGTAAGGCCACCAGGCTTGTTGTAACTAGGCTAGGTAAAAACAATATTTTCTCAAATCTCGATTTGAATCGATTCTTATTTTTATAAAGCAATATCTTTTTTTTAAATCCCAAGAATCAAATAAACTAGCTAATCTAGTCTGGATTAGTCTTTTCAGTTAATGAAACGGAACATTGTAGATCCAATAAACCACAATAAGCTTTGTGCTAAGCCTCATTTTTCAAATTCTGTCCATTTGACATGGGCGAGGCAACCATTGTATGTGGGTGATACAGGACCCACCCCCCTTTAAGACCAATGATATTGGACCCACCCATATTTACTGTCTCTAATTCAGCGAATGTCTATGCACTTTTCAGAGCGCCATCAGTCAAATCCTTCGTAAGACGAATGCCCTAACAAATTAAACTCATTTAGCTACAGCCTTAAATTACACGCTGCACGTTTCCTCAAATCCATTCCACTTGGCTTATTAAGAGTCCATATAAATTAAACTCATTTTGTGTGCTATTTCAACCACGATTATTTCATTCATTTTTATTTTTATTGAAAACAAATGCATTTCCGATGTGACATGAGATGTGAAAAGGGAGACAAACAATTTCGTCAAAAGGCGGAACGCATACAGTACTCCGGTCTTTCTCACGTCAAAACTAAATGTTACGCGTATTATCATTTGCGCCACTGTAAATGTTATTGAATAGCCATCTTTTGTACTGTTGTGACGTTGTGGGCAGAGGTAATTGCTGAGATTGCTGTGGCGCCTCATTTCAACAGAAGTGGAAGTGATCATCTCCTCTGCTTTAATACCAGTTATAGCATTAAAAATAAACATGAATAAACATCCAAAGGTATGTTAAAAGAAAGTGTACAACGAAATCTGTATCCTGTCTATGTTTCAACTGAAAGGAAGAGGTAAGGAAAGGACATGAGGCCTTTCCTTACCTGTATGGTAATACCCATACTCGGAATTTGTGCTCTGCATTTAATCCATCCAAGTGCACACACACAACGTGGACTCACACCCAGAGCAGCCATATTGCTATTGCTGCGGCATCCAGGGAGCAGTTGGGGTTTTGGTTCCTTGCTCAAGGGTCTCACCTCAGTCATTGGTATTGAGGGTGGAGAGAGCACTGTACATTCGCTCCCCCACCTACAATCCCTGCCAGACCTGTGACTCCAACCCCGCAACCTTCGGGTTACAAGTCTGACTCTCTAACTATTAGGCCATGGCTACCCCAAAAACGTCAATATAACAGCTTAAACAATGTCACGTAATGTCACATTTATCTCAGAAAAAAAAACATTTTTGGTGACCATAAACTGGTTAGTCAGCTAGAAAAATAAACTCTACAGAGGAGTATTGTTTTGGTTTTAGGACAACTTTGATAAAAGGTTTTGATTCACTTTAAATGTTGACTACTGTATATCCAAAATAATGGTATTGAATCAAACCAAATCATAAATTGAATTCAATCGCAATCTTGTAAACCAAAATCAAACCAATTTGTGAAATCTGTGTCAAAACCCAGCCCTAAATATAGTTTTTATTAATATATTGAATATTTTGAATTTTTCCTTTTCATATTAACTTTTGGTAATTTAATTGTATTATTGTTTTTGTCACTTTTATTAGTTGTTTAATATAGTTCCAGCTTATTTCAATTAACAAAAAAATTTAGCTTTTTATGATTTCTATGAACCCAACTAAATTTGTTAACATTACAAGTTCAAACATGCTTATAGTTTAAAGGCGCTGTTGGTTTAATGTATGTTTCAGTGTCTTTGCACATGTACAAGGACTGTGCTAGAACACTTTGTACTTATAATAACTAATGAGATTATGTGGGATGATGAAGTAATGTCCAGAAAAAAAATCCTGATATTTTTAAAAAGGGATTTCATTCAAATGAAATGATTTGAATGCTTCGAAAGTTCATCATTTCACTATTCAGAGAGCAAACATGCTAAATCTCAGGCATTGTCAAAACAAAGGCAATAGAAACAAAGGTGACTCAACACATCAAAAATCTAGTGATTGCTCAGCTTGTAAAATTATATAGCTTTTTCCATTTCGCAGTTCAAAATTCCACCTTGTTTATTCAGTTGATAATTAAGTGTAAAATGAGATAATACATATGTATATGCTTGCAAAATGAACTTTAAGAGGCCACTTAGCGAGACTATTATGCAGTTAGCTGCCATAAAGGCAGAAAATAAACATGCAACAAATGCAAATCCAAATATGGCTAATTATCAAGAACCCACGTCCAAAATCATCCATTTCTTAAGGCACCCATGATGTTCCCATAGTTCTGGTGTTATTAATCCATTAATTCTGTCTACATGGATTCGGTGAGATAGCAGCTGGGGGCGATGTTGGCAAGGTCAGAGCAGTCAATGCAGATGTGGTTTTATAGGAAAGGCTTTTTGATGTTGACTGTCTGGATTTTTCCATGTTCTCACTCAAGAAACATTAAAAATAAGTTCTGTTAAGCCCAGTGATCCTTTTCCATGTGGAGAACAAGTCACGCCTTTCCCTCAAACATAGTAAAACCCATTAAAAGGTAAAAACAAAGGTCATTTGGAAAGCACTTTCACTCAAAGGCCTATTTTAAACTAGGCTCAGATGTATTTAGTACTGATATCATTGGCAATTCTAGCAACATTTACATATTTCCTCGTTTGTATCAGGGGCCTAATTTATAAGAATCCCTCAGCTGGTGACACCTGATATTTCCCTAAAACAAAGGGGAGACCAAAAGTGGTGACAAGGGTCTGGCTCCTGCCTCCCACCCATGCAGAATGTGGACAGCGGTCAGGGAGCACAGGAAGTTCACCAAGGCTGAAATAACACACCCAAACCAAGCCCGACATTCACGTGCCTGTTATCTACACCGGGTGAAGTGAAGAAACGGGGAAAGTGGGAGAAAGGCAGCAACAATTAAGGAATACTAGAGGACTGTTGTTAGAGTCAACATTCTGCAGACTTCACAAGTTCACGCACAGGTTAGTTAACAGGCCGTATTTCATTTCTTTGACTGTACAAAAAGCTAATTGTCTTCAACATTTGAAATAACTTCCTTTACAAAGAGCTGGGACACCAATCAGTTCCTGTGCAAAACTGAGTTGATTTTGTACATGAAGAAATTGCTATACATGCCTTTTTTCCTCCCATCCATCTTTTTTACTGAACACGGAAGTCTAGCCCGACTAAAACGATCTTGCTCTATATTTCCGGTCTCTGGTGTTTCTATAGAGGGTTTGGACTTATGTCATGATTTGGTCAGTTATCTGGATGCGCGCGATGTAAACAACAGCATTGTTTGGAAGGTAAATATACTACTGAATACATTGTTCTGCTAATTTATGCTGTCTAAACTACAGAGAAAAAAAAGTGCAGAAGCTAAATCATATAGAGAAGGACTTAGTAAGCAGAAAAGGGCGCAGTATTTTGACAAACTAAAGTTAAAAGGTGGTAAAGATACGTAAAAGCAGCATTAATTAAGATATTGACCTAATATTTCATCTACCTGACTGGAAATGATAAGAACAAACTCGATGTTGTCAAGATTCTTGCCCTGGAAATCCTGGTTCAGACAGTTTCCCCAGACAGTCTTTTGCACTCTTCTCGCTGATTTGTTATAAATTTTGGCAGTCTATAGTACTCTAAATGTTTTTCCTGGTCCGAATGATTACTACAGCCTAAAACATGACAATAATTGACCATTTTCAGCAGGAATAATCAGCAAAAATTGCGAGTTCCATTCGGCTCAGTGGCATTGTTTACTTTCAGTGACGCCAATGATTAATGTCTAGTCGTGAAAACACTCTATTCAAATTAATTATTTTCCAAGCTGATAACTTTAAACCTATGAAAACTGTTTTTAAAAAGCACATGGCACCATAGTTTTATCACTTTAGTGTTCGCAATGACCGTCTTTTTGCAGTAACTCACCTGTCACAGTTTAGTAAGAGAGAAGAGGGCATGAAGCGACGTGAGGTTAGCCACACTGAAAACGAATTACATCATATACAGTCAAGCCCGAAATTATTCATACCCCTGGCAAATTCTGACTTAAAGTTACTTTTATTCAACCAGCAAGTTTTTTTTTTTTTTTTGACCAGAAATGACACAGGCTTCTCCCAAAAGATAATAAGACGATGTACAAGAGGCATCATTGTGGAAAAAAATATTGCTCATCTTTTATTTACATTTGAACAAAAAGTGGCATGTCCAAAATTATTCATACCGTTCTCAATAATTAACAGAAAAGCCTTTATTGGCTATTACAGCAATCAAACGCTTCCTACAATTGCTGACCAGCTTTTTGCATGTCTCCAATGGTATTTTTGCCCATTCTTCTTTAGCGATGAGCTCCAACTCTTTCAGGTTGGAGGGTCTCCTTGCCATCACCCTGATCTTAGCTCCCTCCACAGATTCTCAATTGGATTTAAGTCAGGACTCTGGCTGGGCCACTGCAAAATGTTAATGTTTTTGTCTGCTAACCATTTCTTCACCACTTTTGCTGTGTTTTGGGTCGTTGTCGTGCTGAAATGTCCACTGGTGCCCAAGGCCAAGTTTCTCTGCAGACTGCCTGATGTTGTTGTTGAGAATTTTGATGTATTGCTCCTTTTTCATGGTGCCGTGACCAACACCCCCAAAACATTAGGCTCCCACCACCATGTTTGACAGTGGGGATGGTGTTTACGCCAAATGAAGGCTACATCATTGTAGCCAAACAATTCAATTTTGTTTCATCTGACCATAAAACAGAAGACTAGAATTCTTCTTCTTTGTCCAGATGAGCATTTGCAAAGGCCAAGCGGGCTTTTGTGTGCCTTATCTGGAGAAGTGGTGTCCTCCTTGGTCTGCATCTGTGGAACCCAGCAGTGTGCAGTGTCCGTTGGACTGTCTGTCTTGAGATGTTGCCACCAGTAGAGTACAGCTTCATCAGGATGGTCTTGGTGGTGATCCTTGGACTCTTTTTTACCTTTCACTATCCTCCTGGCCAGCACAGGTGTCACTTTTGGCTTCCGACCACGTCCTCTGATTTTTCACAGTGTGGAACGTCTTGTATTTTTTAATAATACCTTGCACTGTAGCCACTGGAACTTCAAAACATTTAGATATGGTCTTATAGCCTTTTCCTGACTTGTGAGCAGCCACAATGTCCTTTGTCTTAGCCATGACTGTCCACAAACCAACAATGAATCAGGGTAATTAGGATGCTTTAGAACAGCTTGGACTATTTGGAATGGTATAGAACTTTGGATTTTCCCATAGACTGTGACAGTTTGCAAAGAGTATGAATTATTTTGGACATGCCACTTTTTGTTCAAATGTAAATAAAAGCTGAGAAATATTTTTTTCCACAATGATGCCACTTGTACAGTCGTGGCCAAAAGTTTTGAGAATGACACAAATATTAGTTTTCACAAAGTTTGCTGCTAAACTGCTTTTAGATCTTTGTTTCAGTTTTTTCTGTGATGTACTGAAATATAATTACAAGCACTTCATACGTTTCAAAGCCTTTTATCGACAATTACATGACATTTATGCAAAGAGTCAGTATTTGCAGTGTTGGCCCTTCTTTTTCAGGACCTCTGCAATTCGACTGGGCATGCTCTCAATCAACTTCTGGGCCAAATCCTGACTGATAGCAACCCATTCTTTCATAATCACTTCTTGGAGTTTGTCAGAATTAGTGGGTTTTTGTTTGTCCACCCGCCTCTTGAGGATTGATCACAAGTTCTCAATGGGATTAAGATCTGGGGAGTTTCCAGGCTATGAACCCAAAATTTCAATATTTTGGTCCCCGAGCCACTTAGTTATCACTTTTGCCTTATGGCACGGTGCTCCATCATGCTGGAAAATGCATTGTTCTTCACCAAACTGTTGTTGGATTGTTGGAAGAGGTTGCTGTTGGAGGGTGTTTTGGTACCATTCTTTATTCATGGCTGTGTATTTGGGCAAAATTGTGAGTGAGCCCACTTCCTTGGAGCAACCCCACACATGAATGGTCTCAGGGTGCTTTACTGTTGGCATGACACAGGACTGATGGTAGCGCTCACCTTTTCTTCTAAGGACAAGCCTTTTTCCAGATGCCCCAAACAATCGGAAAGAGGCTTCATCGGAGAATATGACTTTGCCCCAGTCCTCAGCAGTCCATTCGCCATACTTTTTGCAGAAGATCAATCTGTCCCTGATGGTTTTTTTGGAGAGAAGTGGCTTCTTTGCTGCCCTTCTTGACACCAGGTCATCTTCCAAAAGTCTTGGCCTCACTGTGCGTGCAGATGCGCTCACACCTGCCTGCTGCCATTCCTGAGCAAGCTCTGCACTGGTGGCACTCCGATCCCGCAGCTGAATCCTCTTTAGGAGACTTTCTTGGATGCCCTGAAGTCTTCTTAACAACGCAGTGGAAAGTTTTTTTCGGGATTAAGTTAATTTTCATGGCAAAGAAGGACTATGTAATTCATCTGATCTCTCTTCATAACATTCTGGAGTATATGCAAATTGCTATTATAAAAACTTAAGCAGCAACTTTTCCAATTTCCAATATTTATGTCAAGTCAAGTCACCTTTATTTATATAGCGCCTTTTACAATACAGATTGTGTCAAAGCAACTGCACAGTATTTAAACAGCACAATAGTGTGTAAGTAACGCATTATTGTAACAATCAATTTTCAGTTAAAAGCAGTTCATCAATGAATTCAGTGATATCATCGTCAGTTCAGTTCAAATAGTGTACGATATCGCTGGAAAGTGTCCCCAACTAAGCAAGCCAGAGGCGACAGCGGCAAGGAACCAAAACTCCACAGGTGACAGAAATGGAGAAAAAAACCTTGGGAGAAACCAGGCTCAGTCGGGGGACCAGTTCTCCTCTGGCCAGACCAAACAACAGTTTGTACCAATGTCTGATTGTAGAGAACTCATCAGGATCCTGTGGTGTAGTGCCGATGGCCGTCAAGGTTGGCGAGGTCTTTATTGGTGATCCGCCTTGGAGCTCATCTGGTTGACATCCACGGCTATTGAAGTCATCTCTAGGTGGTGATCCATGATCTAAGCTGGGTACGGACTGGATCCGGGGGACTGGAGTGACCATCTGATCCGGATACAGGCTGGATCTGGTGGCTACGGTGACCTCGGAATAAGAATGAAACAGACTAATATTAGCGTAGATGCCATTCTTTTTACGATGCAACGAGTGCATCAGGTGTTATGGGAGGTGTTTTCGGTTCCGGTTGACCTAATTAATGCAGCCTAACAATCCTTTAACGGATTTGAATTATAGAAATGTGTTAATGATTTTATGTGTAAGCCAGGTTAAAGAGATGTGTCTTTAATCTAGATTTAAACTGACAGAGTGTGTCTGCCTCCCGAACAGTGTTAGGTAGATTGTTCCAGAGTTTAGGCGCTAGATAAGAAAATGATCTGCCGCCGGCAGTTGATTTTGATATTCTAGGTATTATCAAATTGCCAGAATTTTGAGAACGCAGCGGACGTGAAGGACTATAATTATGTAATTCTCAAAACTTTTGGCCACGACTGTACATCGTCTTATTATCTTTTGGGAGAAGCCTGTGTCATTTCCGGTCAAAAAAAAACTTGCTGGTTGAATAAAAGTAACTAAGTCGGAATTTGCCAGGAGTATGAATAATTTCGGGCTTGACTGTATATGCAGCTCCCGATCAGGGCGAAGTTCGCAGGTTTTTGTCTACAAAATGGTAAGAGTACACATTATTTTATTATTTCACACATTTTTAAGCGCTGCATGCAATGCTCATTTTCTTCTTGTCATCATTTATATATGTATAGCCTACATCATTTATGTAGGTTTGCTGGTACGCAAAACAAGTACTTCACAGAAAATCAACAGAACACCATAACCCTGTGCATGGTTTTATATTTAGATATTTAAAAAGTTTAATTCAGTTAATCTTTCTTTACCCCGTTTTATAGAGACTAGAACACAAGAGCATCCAAACTAAAGTTAGAACCCATCGTAGCAGTGTTCATATTCCTGTGGATGTAAACATGGTTACTCCTTGCATATACATGAACTGGTGTCCATGATCCAATTCGTGTTGGGCTGGAGCAATACACAGAGGTACAGTGAGGATGTGGTTTTAACTGGGTGCCAAATCTATCACTCTGTTATAACTCGCACTGGATACAATGATATGGCCGTTTCTGTATTTTGAATTCTTGTTACAATGAGTGAGAGAGTGTGAGTGACTTCAAACCGGTGTCATACTCACCAGATTTACAACGTTATAACATTTAACATTTCCTCCCTACACCGTTAAGAGTTAACAAGACCCATGTACTGTAAGAGTATCCTACAGCAAATGAAAAGTGAGCTTAGAACATTTTATCAGAAATATACTGTAGCATATTTTAAATCACTCGCTTTAAAATACAGCTGGTAGAAATGCAAGAGTAAGACACCCTTGGCTACATGAATCCTTGGCTAGGCGCTGGAGTGCTTCTAATTTGCTCTCAAGTCAAACACCCTGACTAGTCTGTTGTGGTTTGGCTTTAAAGGTTAAATCTGCACATAAGGTGGTCTGTGGATCTGGTGAGAAAAAAAAAATCAAAAGAAAGCAACACAGTTCTTTAGAAGAAACTTCAACTACATCTGACTCAAAATGAAAAGATAAATATATATAGAATTGTATGTATAGGTATATATTTGACCATAGCATATTACACAGTGAGATACAAATACAGTCGATTTAACACAGTGAATTCCGCAAAAGCTTTAAGGCAATTAGACAACGTGCAGCATACAGTAAACACTGCAAAAATCATTCAGAAGTTCAAAAACAAAAATATCCATTTTGATTGTCAAATTAAGAAACTTATTGCAAAACTTGTATATGGATGATAACTAGTCATAGATGCTCAGCATGGCGATTTGTGTTTTGCATAAATTCAGTTGTTCAGCTATATACTGTACAATATTTGGCAAGAGATCACTTGGGCAAGGCTTTTTGGTTTTTCACTTATTCTCTTTCCTTTCATAAATCAATGATATTGTATATCCATGCACAGATGTGCAGAAAATAGCTACAATGAAACAAAACCATAATGGCTCGCATTTTTCTTTCTGTAACAGAGATCGGAATGCATCCTTGTTACTGTCAAATCAGTTACTTTATGCAAACATCAAATCCTTTCTTCAGTACTTTTGCCCTCATTTTTTAAACTAAAATGTAAACATTTTTGGATATCCTGCAGATTAGGTCAGATTAACCCAGATCTTGACATTTCCTGTTTACAGAGAAGCTCCATCAGATAAAGTTGACACAACAGATGAGTCCAGTTTCTCTAAATGTGACTCCACAATAGTTTCTCCTCACTGAACTAGGTAGAATAGGAGCTCATGACCTGGTCATGGAGAGAAAATAAATAATTTGTGTATTTTATCATGTAACAGCTCTTTCACAGGCATGTTTAGAAGTCTGGCAACTTCTTCCAGATGCGCCTGTTCATTTTCATACTTTACAGAGTCGAATGCAAAAAGGCACAAAGGCACCGGGGCGTGAGTGTAACATTTACACAAATAAACAAGTCTTTTATCTCTCGTTCTCGTTCGCAGCCCACATTCCACACACATACATACATTCACACACATGTTGCCAACCCACGGTTGACCCCGAATCCATTTAGTGGGGATTTCGCTAAAGCAAAATAACAGAGTGTGATAGTAATCAGAGAGGTGGGCTTGCTGACAGCGGGGGCTCAGCTAATAACCGGCCTGTCTCGGATCTTGCAGCCTAACGGTACAAATCAGGGTTTAACCTAAAGAGCCAGCGCTGTTGAAAGGAGAGGAACGAATGGATGTGAGGTGGTGCGACGCGGCTCTGTCTCCCTCTCTCTGCGTGAAGGAAGAAGAAAGAAGCATCTGGCTGTGAAGAAAGGACCTAGTTTAACAGGAGACATGAAAAAGGATTAAACCGGCAGGGAGATGAAAGTGTAAGTGGGAGTTAAAGAGAATACTGAGAGAGTTCAGGACCGGGTCAGATACGGGACAGCGAGCTCGGCGTGTAATACATGTACAAACACACATAGACGTTATGCAACTTTCATGCATATAGGACTAGAACATGCTAACGCGCTCATAAGAACTTCAAATACTCTCAGCCTGTCTTCAGTTTTCTCTTGGCTCGTTAGCCACAAGGACATGTGCACGAGCGACGCAGATGTCTCCAGTAAGATGGACAGAGTTGCGTGGATGGAGTTTTGGTGTGGTCGGTAATGGCTTTGAGGGTTTATGTCCTTTTTCTCATTACAGTCTTATTGTGTTCCTTTTCCCACTCCACTGAAGGGTCCAACCATCTTCATAGCAGCATAGTTCTGTAAAAATAAGAATAACGGTTAAAATGTAATATTCTACATTTTATAATCTATTAATATTTATAGTATCTATATCTATCTATCTATCTATCCATCTATCTATCTATATATATATATATATATATATATATATATATATATATATATATATATACACAGTTGAGGTCAAAAGTTTACATACACCTTGCAGAATCTGCAAAATGTTAATTATTTATAAGTATTTATAAGTACTGGCCCGGATAAGATATTTCACATAAAAGACATTTACATATAGTGCACAACAGAAAAAACAGTTGAATTTATAAAAATGACCCCGTTCAAAAGTTTACACACACTTTATTCTTACTGTTGTTACCTGAATGATCCACAGCTGTTTTTTGTTTGTTTGTTTGTTTGTTTAGTGACAGTCCCTTGTTCGTCCTGAACAGTTGAAATGTCTTCAGGTCCCACAAATTCTTTGGTTTTTCAGCAGTTTTGTGTATTTGAACCCTTTCCAACAATGACTATATGATTTTGAAATCCATCTTTTCACACTGAGGACAACTGAGGGACTCATATTTAATTTATTTATTTATATTATGGAAGGTTCAAGCGCTCACTGATGCTCCAGAAGAAAAAACAATGCATTAAGAGCCAGGAGGTGAAAACATTTGAACAGAATGGAGATGTGTAAGTTTTTCTTATTTTGCCTAAATATATATATTTTTTTATTTAGTACTGCCCTTAGAAGCTATAGAACATACTTCCCAGAAGACAAAATAAGTTAAATTTACTCTGATCTTCAAACTCAGAAAGTTTTCACCCCCGACTCCTAGTGCATCATGTTTCTTTCTGGAGCATCAGTGAGCATTTCAACCTTTTAGTAATAGTTGCATATGAGTTGTCCTCAGTGTAAAAAGATGGATCTCAAAATCATGCAGTCATTGTTGGAAAAGGTTCAAATACACAAAATGCTGAAAAACCAAAGAATTTGTGGGACCTGAAGGACTTCTAAAGAACAACTGTTCAGGATTTTTTTTAATACAACAGTTCTTTCTGGTCTTTAAATCTGATTGCCCGAGAGGAGTACGATATTTTCGAATGTTGGTTGTGATATTGGAACTAAACCTTTTCACCATTTTTATCACCATTTTGTGTCACGGAATGTAGTTTTAGGAGTTTTTTAGGCGAAAATGTACTTGTTTAGACTTCACATATGTTAATAAATATGTCTGTTTGATAATTTGATTCAATGTTTTCGGAGATGTGAGCTCCAAGGCGTCAGCAGCTGTTCAGCGCTCATGAACCCACCGAGAGCAGCCTCACCTCAACCAGATCTTCTAGAATTTGCAGATATACAGCCATATCACAAGGCTATGAGTGTGATATTGCATGTATGCAACAGTTCGATGGCACAAATGTGTACGTATGTAAAAAAAAAAAAAAAACAAGTGTGTCTTTTAAAATCACACTTTTGTGCAGACTACTTCCTTCCGCCACAGATTCAAATCTCAGTTGGACAATTTAGCAGCTGAGCCCAAGCCTCCATTATTAATTTGAAAACATCACTTCCAAACGTCTAATTCCAGAAGATCTGGCCGAGGGAAGGCTGCTCTCCTGGAGTTAACATCTCCGAAAACAGAGAAGCAAATTTTAAAATAGGTGTTATATTTATTAACAAACCGCATATTTGAAGTCTAAACAACTACATTCTAACTTGAAAAACTAACTATATGTGTCACAGAAACGGTATTATTTGTGACCCTGGACCACAAAACCAGTCATAAGGGTCACTTTTTTAAAATTGAGATGTATACATCATCTGAAAGCTGAATAAATAATAAAAAATATTTAGCCGAGATACAACTATTTGAAAATCAGGAATCTGAGGGTGCAAAAAAATGTAAATACTGAGAAAATGGCCTTTAAAATTGTCCAAATGAAGTTAGGAATGCACATTACTAATCAATAATGTATGGTAGGAAATTTACAAAATATCTTCATGGAACATGATCTTTACTTAATATCCTAATGATTTTTGGCATAAAAGAAAAATCGATTATTTTGACCCATACAATGTTGATTTTTTGATATTGTTACAAATATACCTGTGCTACTTAAGACTTGTTTTGTGGTCCAGGGACACATTAATAAAATTGTGCTGAAGTTCCGATATCACTAAAATATCACACACCTCTCAGCCAATCAGACATGAGGACCAGAAAGAACTCTTGTATATAATATAATATAACATGTTAAAATAAAAACTCTACTACATGCATATATGGTTGGCTCTCTTGCTCCTGTGTGTTAAACATTGTGAAAATGTTTTTTATTGAAAATTTCAACATATGTATGTTACACAGAACAGTATGACTCAGTGTGCATGACTGTGTGTGTACGAGTGTGTGCAAAACTGAATAACACATGCCACATTCCTGAACTACGATCAGAGACACGCATCTCTGATCAAACACTTCATGATCACAGAAACCCCCATTTAAACTTTAATCCTCTTCTTTTATCGACACAATTACTACCATCCACACAGATACTTACAGGGAAGGCGTAGAGAAAGACTCCAAGGAAGAGAATAATGAAAAAGAGTACAAAGAAGCCCAGAATAAGCCACTTAAATCTCCTCCACATAATGAACTTAAACGTCTTATATGGGGATGAGAACCATAAGAATGAGGTCTCAGGACGCCTGGAGAAGAAGATAGAAAGCATATTAACAACCTTATATTAAATCCTGTAATTCCCACCTTGAGGTTTTTTTTTTTTTTTTGGTGAAAGGAAAAATTGTGATGGTTGTGCTTGACTTACTGTGGCTCATCTAGATGAGGATTCATGTTGGGCTCATCTCTGCCGTGTCCTGCAGGCCTCTCATCCTGCTCCTGCTCAGAGACGATTTCCAGTGACATTTCCACCTTTCCCTGAGTGACAAAGAGCAGCTCAGTTTCCTGTAGCTTCAACAGTAAGGTATTTCACAAGCAAAACCAAGGTCATAGGTTTGAATCTCAGGGAATGCATGAACTGATAAATTGTAAATCTGCAATGCCACGTAAGTCTCTTTGGGTGAATGATTTTATCCAAGTAATTGAAGTGTAAAAGAGACAGTCTGGTAGTTGAAAAAAATGCATACTTTAATATTTAAAAATATGATTAATAATAGTTACAAAAATAAATTGAATTATTTAACTTATTATGTAATATTTAAATGAATATTTTAATACAATAAATGGAACAACAAATAAATAAAAAATAAAAATAAAAAAAATACTTCTAGTTTTAATATTTTAAATGAATGCAGATTGATTTAATTATCCTCCCAAATGTAATGTATGTTGTATTGTGCGATAAATAACTGTCTAAACAGATAGGAGAGTGTAAAATCAATATGACACCAGCCATTTGATTTAGTCATGAAACATATAAAAGGTGTGTTTACGTGTCACTTTAGAAAAAACAGAACAATTTGTGATGCTGTTGAAAAAAAATCTACAAAATTAAATGAAATCTAGAACTATGTTGAAAGTAAAAAGCTAAAACACAACAATAACCCTTGTTTGTGTGTAGCTCTTACTGCGAGTATCTTTTCATTTTCTCTGTCACACACGCAAGGCCACCAGCCTTTTACTGTCTTCTGCTCAAACAAAGACACCAGTTTGTCCTGGGACTGAGAAAACATGTCAAGACCACACTTCTCTGGAGACTTTGCTGGACTCAGCATATGGTTCAGATCCATCTCCAAAGAGCCTTAGAAAGAGAGAGAAGAACTAAGCAAAAAGTTCAACAATTTGTTTCTCACACACAATGATAAACTACAGCAGTGCAACACATTAAATAAAAAAAGAGAGTATCTGTAAATGCAGATTATCTATGATATCCTAATCTAGTTCTTCTCAATCATTTCCCATAATATCAGTCAAAAAAAGTCTGTGACCTTCAGACTTTACTGCTGGCAGTCTGTCATTTTCTTTGAGGTTTTCCCATTGTGGTCGGATGCTAATTATTTTACAAATGTACATAGATCAGTGTATTTTATAGAGGTCTTTAAGGAGTCCGGTCATAACTTATTTCTCTTCCAGTTGTGCTGACATGTTGGAAATTAGGTTCAGCTGATAATAATAACATTAGCAGTAAAGATGTTATAGAGGGCTCATGTGGTCTGAATGATGTATTTGCGTTAAGATTGTAAAGCGCATTTATGCTGACGGTCACGCTACACAACAGTGCGGTGGGTAACCTCACACAGGTTAAGGAGGTTCAGGTTTTGGTAACCATCTCCCTGTACGCACATATCCGTTTAGACGGAGGTATAGGTTAATGACAATAAACCACACACATGGTCCTATCAGTGTGGTCCAGTTCCACAGAACGTTTTTCTTCTGTCATGTCAAGGCTGAGAAATATGCTTGAAAAACTGCTTTGTGGTGCTTTGCAAGGTTAACATGACTGAATTTGCTGAGGGTGGCAAAGCTGTGGAAGAGAGCTGAGGAGTGATCTGGCACGAGGGACGACTTTTGGATTTTGGTCTTACCGAGGAAATCATCAAAGGAGAACTTGTCATTGTCCCAGACCTGGATACTAAGTTTAGGAGGAAGTTTTGTTTCAACTTTATCCAGACTCCAAAAATGCTCCTGCAGAGAAAGAAACATGATGAGGTTGACAAACAGAAGAACTACCTATTAATTTGTCATTTTGCCTATAAGTGTAACTGTTTATTTCAAGTGTTTTAGTGCAGTAATGCAGTAACACATTACTTTTTAAATTAAAAGAAAATATCTGAGTTACTTTTTCAAAAAAGTAACGCCAGTTACTTTGCTTTGCCACTGAATGACTGACAGCTCTCCTGTCCCCATTTTGAGAGAAATCGGGACTAAGTGCAGAGGTGTTGTGTGCGCTGTGTAAATATGTTAGTTTGAGACTAAATGTGAACATGCATTAATTCATCTCACTTGCACAAAAACAGATTTAGTATTCCTCGAAATAAATAAAAACAGTGAAATGCAATCTCAGAACCTGACGTTAAATAATTCAAATATCCTTTATGTATTTAATCTTTTTAACCGATGTCTTTGCTACTGACCTTCGATGATCCGATTCAACCATAGTAATAAGCAAAAATTACTTTAGATGAACTAATATTTGTGCTTCATTTTTGGAGCCTTACTAATTTCAATTTCAGTGTAAAGGTCTTTTTTACGTTTGCCAACAAGATTACTTTTTATTTTAAAAACAAACAAGTAAGCCTTTCACAGATTTAGTAATGCAAAAGTAACGTAACAAATTATTTTCCAAAAGTAATTAATTAACGTTATTAGTTACTTTTCTAGGGAGTAATGCAATATTGTAATGCATTACTTTTAAAAGTAACCCCAACTCTGACCGTGACAATTGTATTTTCTGTTGTTTTCTGCTGTCGAGTGAGCCCAATTTCTACTTACCTGAAATATTATTTTAAGCAACACAAGATAAGTACTAGAAATTCACAATATTACCATTCTGGCTGATAGTGACAAGTCAACCATTATTTTCACTGTAGATTTAAAATGCTACAAGTAAATTTAAACATCAAAACATTATCATGTACAATATGAAAAGAAAAAATGATATTCATTTTGAGATTTGCTGAAGGTAACATGTAACAGTGTTCTTTAATTATTAGTGCTTGAAATATTGTTTTTAAATGCACATAAGATGAAAAAACTAAATTCTACACTATTTTGTCAAAAAAAAAAAAATAATATAAACCAAAAAATTATCCCAATCTTAAGCGCTACAAGTGAACTTAGGTAACAATATGTACAGTATGAAAAAGAGATTTGAGAAATCTTACATTTAACACTATTTTTAACTAAGGATTTTAAGGATTTGTTCACTTACAGAATAAAAATTGACTCACTCCTATGTCATCCAAGATGTTCATGATTAAGGTTTTTGAGGAAAATATTGCAGAAAATAGATTTTTCTCCATATAGTAGACTTTAATGGGAGAGAAAAAGTTGAAGGTACAAAGTGCAGTTTCTGTGAAACTTCAAAGGGCTCTACACGATCCCAGCTGAGGAATTAGGGTCTCATCTAGTAAAACAATTGGTCATTTTTTTTCTTTTTAAGATTTATTTTTGACACTTTCGGCTGTATTATGATAGGACAGATCAGAGCTGACAGGAAGCGAAGTGGTAGAAAGATTGGATGGCGGAATTAGAAAAGGTCCTCAAGTCGGGTTTCGAACTCGGGACACTCGGCAGTGTTGAGCTATGGGCTTTTTAACCACAAATGCTTATCTTGCACAATTTTTGCTATGCATATCTGCGACATCACACATTATGTAATCACATTGGAAAGGTCACATGTAGTTTGTTCATCGTCTGTGTTCTCCGGTTCATAAAGGTAGGGTAAGGCAAAAAGCTCTCTCAAAAAATCTAATTTCCTCCTCCAACTTCAAAATCATCCGACCTGATTGTCTTACCTTCTTCTGTAAAGGGCCGTTGACTTTTTTTTTGCATGTTCGCTTTGTAAACACTGGGTCGGTACTTCCACCTAAGTCATATGAGACCTTTCCAACATGATTACGTAATGCGTGAAATCGACCTAATGCAAGATGAGCATTTGTGGATAAAAAGTATATACATTTTCTTTTTTTTAAATGACTGATTGTTTCGCTAGATAAGACCCTCATTCCTTGGCTGGGATTGTGTAGAGCCCTTTGAAGCTGCATTGAAACTGCAATTTGGCCACAATTGAAGTCCACTATATGGAGAAAAATCCTGGAATGTTTTCCACAAAAAACTTAATTTCTTTTTGACTGAAGAAAGAAAGATATAAACATCTCGGATGACATTGAGGTGAGTAAATTATCAGAAAATTTTTATTTTGGAAGTGACGGCAAAGGTAATGAGCATTAACAATTACATGTTTAATATCAACATATACCACACCACCTCTAGGAGAAACAGAGAGGCAGAAATAAACTGACAGAACAAGACAGCGACTGAGAAAGACAGAGTGAGGAAATGATAGCGTGAATGTGCGAAGCAGAATTAGAAAGCGGGTGAGAGACAGAGAGTGAGTGAGAGCCACCGAAAGCGACAGAAACGTCCCAGTCAGAAAAGAGTGTCAGCGACTCCCACTACAGGCCCGATTCTGCACCCCACCGCCAGACAGGATTCCATCTGCATGACAGCATTCCCACCGTACTGTACCCGTGATGGATGCGCGGACAAACACAGCGAGGATAATGAACTCACGCTTCACAGAGCTGCACTGCTGCCGTTCACCGGTAAACAGGCCGCGTCGGTCCGCACATCCTGCCTGACAACCGCATACAGCTCCATCAAAACAAACACTGCAAACAAGAACTCACTTCTAATTTATCACCGAGGGCCATGTTTCATTCGAGAGAATCCGTTTCGCTATGTATCGGTTCTATTGTGCGTTGCGTCCAACAAACTTCAGCCAAAGTGGATCTATCTTTTGACAGCTGTTGCGGGCCGCTCTCAGTTTAATGGGTGGAACCACTATCTTCAATCTTACCATAACTGATCTCTTGCCTGCCAAAACCTCACTTTAAGTGCCTTGTCCATCACAACTGTTTTCCCTGAGATCGCTTGGCTGAAGTCTGGACTGTCTTGCAGTTACAAGATGTTCATGTACCACGTTCGCTAAGTGGAAGCGTGCCAGATGCAGCCTGCAACATATCTGGGTTTGAAACATTGCATTAAAAACCTGCCAACTGCAGTGATATCTTTCATAATGTGGGCATTAGACTAAACCTCTGCAAATCATGCAGGATGACCCGCGGATCACCTATTCAGATTCAATCAAGGCCGGAGATTTTCATTTCAGCAACATAGCTAAAGCACAGCGGGCGGATATAAATGTCGACAGACCTAGCGTCACCAGCTAACCGCTAAACAATTCTGGTTTGAGTTTATATTTTATGTCTTTCTCAATTGACATATTTCCACTAAACTAATAAATGCAGATATGTCTCGTCATCTTATCAACAGTTCGTTTCGAGTTTTCCTTCACATCTTTCTCAAGTGACATGCTGTTCATTTCCACTTCATTTACAAATCTCACCTTCTTATCAAAGGTGCAGAGCTGTTCCGCAGGTAAATAGTGGAAGGGGAAGAGGAACCGCCAATTAAAGTTGCCTTCACCCCCCAGTGATCGATAGTGGACGTCTGTTTTCTGTTTGTTCTCTTCGTGGCCGTGCATCCAGCTAGGATTGAAAAATAACATTCGCAATTACTCGACACATCATTTCCAACACATTAGAAGACAATGCTGCTCAGCTGTAACTGACCTACAGCTTGGGTCTACGGTTGCCTTGCAACTGTGTGTTTGTTGCTACTGATCGATAATTTTTGCAAGCCATTGTTACTATTGGTCACAGTGGCAACAGACAAGCAACAGGCCCATGGCATGGGAAACAAGAACAACTTCATTTAACCAGAGCTCGTACACACAAACCCAACAACCCGTTTATGACACCCAGATGTACCCTTTCACATAAATGTCACTCATCTTCTCCCCAGTAACACTGACATCATCCAAGATAACATCTCTTGTGTTCCATATTATACAGCGCAGGAAGAACCTATGGGAGCAGAAAACATGGACATGTTATGCTTTAGATGTGTTTGGAAAACAAAGTGACAGATATTAAACCAAGGAAGTGGCTTATACTTTTTAGCTTTGCGTGGTGTGATGTTGAATGGAGGTCCTGGTGGGCCTAAAGATTTTGGGAAAATGTCCACCCACATCTGCAACCGCCCCTGGATTTTGGTAAATACAACAACTTAGTAAAGAGTGACAGGGCATATCATGAGACAAGCACAGAGAAAGCTATATGAGATAACATGGCCCTCCAAAAAAATATATATATATATATACAATTTTTATAATAGTGTAGGATGAAATAAAATGCATTACATAATCAAAATAAAATCATATATATATATATATTTTTATATTTAGTATAGAATAAAATCAAATATATTGCATATTTCCTGTATTAAATTTTAAGTTAATATACAGTCAGTCCAAACATGATTCAGACACCAGATATAATTTTTGATATTTTTTTACTAGTGGGTGCAGGACACTATAGTTCATTTATGTATGGAAGGATAGCAAAATAAAGTAAACTGTGACATATTTTACACTCAAAAATTCTTTATACAGTGGACTACCAGCAAAACTGATCAAAATTTGGGACCAAAATTTTGATTTGACACTTCGACTGGACCATGTTTTGTTACATACCTTACTATCAAATTTATCTGACATTATCAAGATGAATTTCTGACACAGTTCTTGAACTCTTGTCATATTTTATTAGCATTTTCTAAACTAAAGCAAATAAACTCTGATAATGTGAGAAACTTTGAAGGTGTCTGAATTCATTTTGGTTGGACTGTAATTCATTTGTGATTATCAAGATGAATTTGTTCTGACAGTTCCACTCTGAGTTCTTGTCATATGTTATTACAATTTTCTAAACTATAGCAAATAAACTGTGATAATGTGAGAAATGTTGAATTTGTCTGAATAAATTTTGGTTTGACTGTAGAATAAAATATGCAATCCTGCAAATCTATGGAAAACAAAACAAAACATGTAAATAATAAATATAAAATATGTGACCCTGGACCACAAAACCAGTCATAAGGGTCCATAGGATAGGACAATATTTGGCCGAGATACAACTGTTTGAAAATCTGGAATCACCTTTAAAGTTGTCCATATGAAGTTCTTAGCAATGCATATTACTAATCAAAATCAAGTTTTGATATATTTACAAAATATCTTAATGGAACATGATCTTTACTTAATATCCTAATGATTTTTGGAATAAATAAAAAATCTATCATTTTGACCCATAGAATGTATTTTTTGGCTATTGCTACAAATATACCTGTGCTACTTATGACTGGTTTTGTGGTCCAGGGTCACACATTATAAAATAACAAAAATTGGAATTTTGGGAATAGGAAGTTGAGACTATGTAACCTGTTCTATATCCGGCTGTAGGGGGCTGTAGAGGGGTCGCGTCTCTACATGTTCAGGCACCAGACACTGCCTCCTCAACACCAACAGAGCTAAACGCTCCATCACTGGTCCCAGGTGAGGATTAAGAGGTTTCCCTTCATCTGTAGTCAACAATAAGGTCACTGTAGTTTAAATTCATATTGACACAAAGTGTTGAGGCACTTCAAACTTTTTTGTTTTTTTAGCTTAAAATTGTTTAACAGTTATAAGTAAGGTTCATCATAATGTTATTTTTCTTTCAAAACCGTGAAATGGAACCACTCTGTAACCTCTGATTTGATATGAAGAACATTTGGGCATCGAGTTTTATTAAGTCCTAACCGAGAGCAGAAAAAAAAGCCAACATTCATGAAGCATTCCACTTAAATAGTCGGAAATGTTTATCTTTCCCCGTTCCTCAGATGATGCGTTGATTTCATTGCTGTTGATCTAAGAAGAGAGTTTCCCCTTGTCAAAAAGCAAAAAGAGAGAGCGAGGGAAGAAAAAAAAATAAACGCCCACTGTTGAGTTTATGGATTGAAACCCTGTGTCACGTCCCTGAGGGAAACACGGTTGGAGTGCGGAGAAAAGAGGAAAAAGATTGAAGTGGAGGAAGACAATTTCTGCCATGAAGTTGGATGCCCAAAAAGGCCACCTGATAATTGCTTTGACGCGCGGGTTGCCGCGGTTATGCGGGCCAAACAAAGAGATGTAGTATTCCTCCGCGGCGAGACACGGGAGCAGGAGGCTGAGGAGCCCGCCGCACTGTTGACCTTGGCTGAACATGCTTGTATGCTAGTTCACCATAAATCTGAAGCCTACCTCGTCCCAAAGCATCATGGAAGGGAAAACGGCTGGAGAGCTTGGCTTTCTGTAGGCCCTGTGTGACATCTGACTGGTTGAAAGGCTTAGAGGTCAAACCAGAAGTGCTGGGAGGATCTGATGGAGGTTACGCACGAGTAGGATCCACATAATACACACCTAATGGTGAACTCACGTTAGTTAGCATTATCTTCCCAAGGGCACACTTTAAAACAGGAGGGGACGTCAGGTTGCTGTGGCAAGGAGTGATATATTTGCTGTGAATGAATGACTATGTCAGAGGTGCTGTACGTTTACACAGGTCCTTCGTCTTTACAATATCGCACTTGTTTTTCTTCACACAGAGGAACAACTCATTCTTTCCGCTCAAGAACAGCCAAGCGGCCTCCCCGACAGCTCTGTGATCCCACACACACAGATATGATGTATGGCACAAACCGAGACATATATCGTTATTCTTTTTCTGTCAGTGTTTTCACAGAACCGCAGCCGATCTCGTGCTCGACTCGCTTTTTTTAATGACGGAAGATGTGATGGAGTCAGGCTGCTGCTTTGATTAGCTCTTACTCGTGACTAATGCTTTCAGCAGCTCCAAAGAAAAGACTTCCACTTTCTTTTTTCGCCCGCCAGCCCGTGGGTTTGATAGGTCGTGATGCCTGTGTTTACTTGTACGTACGCGCTCACGTACACGCTTCTCCAAGAAGCAGCTCTTGGTAACGTCGATCGCAGAATTAATGATCAAATATCATGAACATTAAATTCAGCAGTAGGAAACTAGGTCTAGTCAGTGTGTGTTTAGGACACTGACCAAGGTCTGCAACTGTGTACTCCTGTCCTCTGAAGTAGATTCTATCCTGCTTGTAGACGGGCAGCTTGTAGTTTCGCCTCTCGCACAGACGATGAAGTATCTGGGACGGTTTCAGTTGGTCTCGCCACTGGTTAACTCCAGACCTAGAGTTGACAAATAGAGAGGTAATGGTGTAACTGAGCAGAATGTGTTATCGTAGTTATTGGGACTGCCAACAGTTAATCAAAACTTAGGGTTAGGGACCAGCAAAACCATTTTTAACCAGTTAAGACCAGCACTCACCTATAGGCTGTTTTAAATTTTAATGTTTTTCAAGATTATAAAATGACATTGAATTAAAAAAAAATGCTAGGGACAGACCCGATAATTAAAACTTTATTATTAATTACTCACCCTCATGTCGTTCCAAACCCATAAGACCTCCATACATCTTCAGGAAACAAATTAAGATATTTTTGATGAAATCCGAGAGCTTTCTGACCCTGCATAGACAGCAATGCAACTGACACATTTAAGGACAAGAAAGGTCGTAAAAACATTGTTAAAATAGTCCATGTGACATCAGTGGTTCAATCTTAATTTTCTGAAGCTACAAGAATACTTTTTTGATACTTCATGGAACAATTTGTGTCATTTTTCATACCACTGCCATGAGAGTTCCACAGTGAATTGCTGAATAAAATGGTTATATTTGTTTTCTTTGCGCAAAAAAGTATTCTCGTAGCATCATAAAATTAATGTTAAACCACTGATGTCACATGGACTATTTTAACAATGTCCTTACTACTGTCTATAAAAGGCCAGAAAGCTCTTGGATGTCATCAAAAATATCTTAATTTGTGTTCTGAATATTAACAAATGTCTTTTGGGTTTGGAACAACAAGAGGATTAACTTTTCATTTTTGAAACTCTTTAAACCAGCTTAAGGCAGGGTTGACAACTTTTAAGTTTAGCTTGGAGTGAGATATTTTTGGGGTGGGGGGTTTCGATCTCGATTCAATGTTAACTCATATGTATATACTGTACATATAAGAGGATAAAAATATTTTGTTGAATGCAGATGAATGCCTTTTTTAACCCCATTTTAAACTTTTCTTGGGTTAAAATGTAGTATTTACACTTGAGTGTACTTATACAACTATCATTAAAAATAAAAAAGATGTAAGCTATTAACTTTCAAAATTTCACATTTAAAAAACCTAGTGTTTAATCATGTTCAAATATTTATTCAAATGCAAACCTTAAAAATTAGTAAGCAGGTACGACTTGCAAAACTCTTTTGAGAAACTTGACTAGTAGATTCATGTATATTTATTAAAGAGCCATACAGGTACCTAGTGGGTAAATAATAGAAATACAAATGAAAATGCAAAATATGCTGTACGTTTGCTAAAAGTTGCTGCAAATACCTGTATAGTAAAGCTGCCATCTGTCCTATGTAAACCCATTAAAATGTATTGACAGCGCTGGTTTGTTTGGAACTATAGAGAGCTTTATGAACCGTGTGGCGGCGATGCTGGCAAGCTTGTCGCAATGTTGTTTTCCAGTGGCTCTGACTTTAACTGAGGCGCTACAATGAATTTAATGTTGGAATTTCGTATTAAAACATACAAAATTTAAAACATGGTTTGTATGGTTTGTTTCATATCACAAGCAGGTTTGCCACTTTGGCGTGAGATTTACATGGGCAGAGTGAGAGCGTGAGACTAAAATCGTGTGTCTCACACCAAGTGTGTGAGAGTTGGCAACCCTGGCTTAAGGTGGTTTGCTGGTTTGGGCCGATTTGCAATTTTTTGTTCCAGTAGAGTCAAAGATCTTGAGGATCACAATCTGACAGAGGTTTAAGTTAAGTTTTACAACATTAATTTCCTGTCATATACAGTTTTCATAATAACTAGGTGGAAGGAAATACAATGAGAGACAGAGGCATTTCTTACAAACAGTAGGACTGTGGTAGGCCGCAGCGAGCACCATGACGCGACAAGAAGCGGTTCTCCAAATCAATCACGGTCTCTCCAATTTTCTCATCTTTAGTGATCATGTCATAATCATACAGCATGATCTTTAGGTCCTTCTCAAGGGGCAGAATGCATGTGAGCTCAAACATCCTAAATGAGAAGCAAAAGACACATTTCAAGCTCTGAATACTTCCTTTGGTCTGTTCCTTTTAAAAAACACACACTTGCTCTTCAGTCATCATTTAACCACTAGATCAAACCTTTCTCCTCGCACGTATTTAACATCAAGACTCAGATTTAGGGGCGTCATCATTATTATGAGTGTGGCGACCCCTGCTGGTATAACTGATCTTTGCAATGAGTGCTTCTATATCTGTATGTGTGTGTGCGTGTGTGCGTGTGTGTGGGTGTGAGTGTGAGAGAGAGAGAGAGTAAGGGGAAGAGAGAGAGAGAATCTGTTCAGGGACAGAAAAAAACAGAAAAAACTTACTTTCCAAAGACGGGGTCCAAAGTACAGGGTATGTAATTGTCGTGGTCATCGACTGATTTCTTGCCAAGTGTGATCTTAACATAGGGGTCACACTATGAAAGAACAAGCAGAGCTTGTTAGTATGTGTTAACATAGCCACACACTTGCACATAATATATATATATATATATAAGCGACAATATCCAAAACAGCACGCCCTCTTTTTGTACTTAAAACAACCGCTCTTTGCTCTTTTGGTGGAAAAAAGCATCAAATCTCTGTGATCAGTGTGTGTTTCATAGGCAGCGAGTACATGTGTGAAATGTTCCATATCATAACTCCTGGCCTGAGTAGGTGATGAAAGGACGTCATCTTAGCATATTCGCAACTAATGAAGGGAAAGCCCATCTGACGCGGGGCCAGCGGTGGTGGCGTGTTGGCCAGGTCTCGGGCAGCGATTGAGAGTTTATGGTTGTGGGTAAAAGGGTGGCTCCATGTTTTCATAAAGCAATTTCTCAGCTCTCTTATGACTCTGGCACTGCGGAGGCTTCGCAAAGGACTCTGGCTGATGAAAAAACTAGAGATTTGTGAATGCGTCTAGTGAAAATACAAGGGCTGTTGTAACTCTCCCAACACCGAGCCATATTCAAGGTCACTGAAAAGCAAACTGCTTGTTAGCATGTTCCTTTTTTCATGTTCTCATTTATTTTGCCTTGTTTTGCTTGTGTTGTACTTACCTTGCCATTGGCATCTTTGGGCTGTAAGCCATAGGCCTGAATGATGTAGACGCGTACCAGACACTCCTCTATACCGTTCAGAGGCAGTTTGCGGAACTGGCGTGGGGGTACGGGAATGGAGGGATCATCAGGCAGTGGGTAGATCTTAAACGAGCCCTGAAGGACGACAGGAGTCAGTGTAACTCATGGTGCAATTTAGTTTTACTTTTTTCTGGAGACCTGCTGTCTGGGGCCTCCAGACAAACCTCAAATTACACTTTAATCCCTCAAATTTAGTTCCCTCAAATCCTACTAGAACTAAACCAGTTGTAATCCAAATAAACCAAGAAAAAGCATATAGACTCTACAAATTAAAGGTATCAATTAGAACCAAAATGGGTTTTACAGCCATATGCTGGATGCTATAGGAGGGTATTTTTAAAAGTTCCAACCCCATATTACTGTCATTCTTTCAATATCTAAATAGATAAATCGTAAAAATAACAAAAAAAAAACCCGACAGAATCACATAACAAAATGAATAAAACTTTAAATACATACATAGCCTACAAACATACATAAAAGCTACTCAAAATAACCCTAAATCCTACAATAGCATATAAACCATACTAAAACATCACTGGTCTGAATTGCTGCAAAATTAGTTCCACAGAAGATAGATAATAATGACAATTAGCATTTTGGTGTGAATTTTCTGTCTACTATAATAAGTTCCATAAAAACCTTTTATTTCTTAATTCTTTCGAAACCATGTACTGGTGCTTAAAGAACACAGAAATAGAGTTGCAAAGATGTGGAAGTTTTGGAACTTTCTAAAGGTTTCCAAAAATGTCCAAACTTTTCTGAAAGTTTCCAAAAAAAATCCTGGAAAGTTTCCGAAAACATTCAACCTCTTTGCAAACCTCCCCAGAAACTAGTACAATGACTTGAAGAACCCACAATGTATCTTGAAGAACATTTTAATCTCCAGTAAAACCTTATAGAAACAACGTAACAGAGGCTTACAGTGACCTAAAGGTTCTGCATTTATGACACAGGCGAGGAGGCACATTTTTGGCATTTTAGACAGTTTTAGACCAAAAAAAAGGGGATAAGACTCCAAACGCTCTAAAATAACAAACTGTTGAATGGTAAATTTGACAAAGTACAGACTGAACCCGCCAGAGGCAAGTATGTGATCTGTTTAAATAGAAGGCCTAATTCAAATGACTTTTCATTAGCTTAGCTAATAAGCAACGACACCCATCCATTGCTTCATCTGGCGCCGTCTGAATGTTTTTCCTCTTGGAGTCTGAATGAGAGCACATGTGACAGCAGTTGATAGTAGCTGAGAGGTTATGAATGACCCTACCTTGAACTCTCCAACAACAGAAGGGTCTTCACTCTCGTTCTGGGCTCTTCCACGGAGAAGTTTAAACGTTTGACAGAAATCAGCCAACTGCTCGAAGCCTTCAGCCTTCTCCAGTTCCCTGTCATACACCTGAGAAAGGAAGCACAGGAGAGAGTGTGTATTTTGTGATATATGATTCGTACGTAGATCTAGTTCTTTAAAAATGCGCTCTAATCAACGGAAAGGGCTGAAAGGACACATATTATGGACAAGACATCCATTGTTTGACTTGCCAAAGCAGTTTTCTTTAAGAATCTTGGACTGTGAGATCTTTAATTGTGGGTTTAACATTTCAGGCGCAAGTCAAACAACCTCAAATGCATCATTAATGCAAAAAGATCTGGAAATTCCTGATTATGAGAATGTTAAAAAACGTCAATAAAATGCGAAAAAACGATTCGTGCCCGAGGAAAATATGCTTCGCCATGACATTACACAACTTTTAACTAGCGGCGCACAAGTCTCCAACCAAATGGCCACCCAGGAGACAACTTAGTGACAAAAGTATGAAGGAATCCTCGTAAGCGAGTCGCTCTGTTTTTCTAGTTGACTCACTCAGGCTTGGTCCCTGAACGTGTGACACGGCACACATCACATGAAACTCTCTCCCAGTCTCTTTTGCTCTTTCCCTGCCTTAAATCTCTCCCTCAGGCACCATTAGCCCAAAATAACAGCTCATCTCAGCAGTTTTAGGGAGAGTGTTTCTGTCTGCTGCTCCTCCCGGTGCGTGGGACACTCTCACACGGTGGCAGCCAACAATCGAACCCCGGGCCTCGCAGGTAGCCCTGAGACCCGAGCCTCTGCCAGATGACTAACGGACACGTTTAGATCGTAAAGGTTGGAAAGAGTGGCTAAGGCAAGTCGAGAGAGAACGTGGTGACAGGGGAGATCGCTGACAAACCGGTCAGAGATCGAGGGATGATAGGGAGGTGTGGGCTGGGGGGAAAACGGGCCGATGACGTCAGTAACGGAGCCCTTGTCTGCACTTGGTTATCCCCCTGCGGCAACCCCGACATGAATTCATCGGAAAAGTTGGGAATCTGGCAGCCATGGGCTCTATTATAAATGGATAAGCTTGTGGGAAGTGGGCTGGAGTGGACTGGAGTCGGGGTGAGTGAGCGTTTGAAAGTAGGCATGCGCACTCCCGAGAGAGACCACAGGCCTTTGAAGTTCTGGCATCCTTATGTTTGGTTTTCTTTGGGCACTGATAATGTCACTATAGTTATGATCAACTTTTAATTTTAATCTCCATGTACAGATTACATACCACTGGGACTGTGAATAAACAATGACAAATGTTCATTTTTGGTTAATTATTACATTTTTTATTCTTTAGTTCAGTAGGAAACAATGTGCTGGGTTCTTTAAAGGGACTGTTCTCCCCAAAATGTTGTCTCATCATTTACTCAGGTTCTCTCAAACCACTATGACTTTCTTCTGTTGAACACAGATGATGTTGTTTTAAAAAAATGTCTAAAAGGGTTAGTTTACCCAAAAAATAAGTCATTAATTGCTCACCCTCAGCCCACAAGACCTTTATTCACCTTCGAAACACAAATTAAGACATTTTAGATTAAATATAAGCGCTTTCTGACCCTGCATAGACAGCAACACAACTACCACGTTCAAAGCCCAGAAAGGTAGTAAGGACATTGTTAAAATATTTGTTCGCAAAAAAACAATAATAACGACTTTATTCAACAATTCCTTCTCTTCTGTGTCAGTCTTCGATGCGCATGACAAGAGCCAGCGTTCTGACATAGAGTGTCCATCTCTCTTAGTTCATCCTCTGTATATTCTGGTTCAAATAAGAAAGGCTGGGCAAAAAATTGCAAGTCATCCTTTTTGTCGAAATCTTCAAACATTTTTACAAAAACTGTTTCTATATACAGCGTGTCTTCTTCTGCTTGTAATCAAGGCGTAGAGCATCTGGGTTCACATGCTTCGTGGTAAACTCAGAAACCCGCAGTGGAGACTGACATGAATAAGAAAAAGTTGTTGAACAAATTGTTTTCTTTGTGCACAAAAAGTATTCTCGTAGCTTCAAAAAATTACGGTTGAACCACTGATGGACTATTTAAACAATGTTCTTACTACCTTTCTGGGCCTTAACGTGGTAATTGCGTTGCTGTGTTTGTAGAATGCTTGGGACTGGTTTCACAGACAGGGCTTAGACTAAGCCAGGATTAGGCCATAGTTCAATTAGGACATAAAAGTAATTTTTATAAACATTGCTTTAAAAAAACATTACTGGCATGCATCTTGACACAAAACAAGTGCACTGACATATTTCAAGATCAATCAGTGCAAGTGTCTTTCAGTTGACACAGCTCAGACTTACATTTTAGTCTGGGACTAGGCTTTGGCCAACCCCCTTGTCCAGGGGTTGGCGTTTCTGTGACTGTCTAAAACATGTAAATATAAGGCACGCAACTGGGTGTCTGTTAGTAAGCATCTAGCCATTACATTCTAACACCACATTGCTCCACACTGCACAAATTTGGCACCACAATGTGGGGTTAACCCCACAAATGTTAACCCTTCTCTGGGAGAGTGTTTCATAACCTTAGGTAAAAATCATTGTTTGTGCTGTTTATAAGCTACAAGAGTAAAACATTCCTTAACCTGCTATTAAAAGTGGAGTTTAGAATGAAGATGATTCAGGGTTAAAGTATTAGTTCACCCAAAAATTAAAATTAGCCCATTATTTACTCACCCTCCAGGCATCCTAGGTGTATATGACTTCCTTCTTTCAGACGAATCCAATCGGAGTTATGTAAAAAATTATCCTGGCAGTTCCAAGTTTTAGAATTGCATGAGCGGTTTCTCTTCATCAGTCCAAAACAAGTCCAATAAAGTGCATCCATCTATAATAAAAAGTAGCTAGTTGATGCATTTTAAATATCCAGATTTAAAACATTATAATCACTTTAATCTAGTTTGCGCCATCTGGTCGTACATGGAAGTCCTTCCGTGTTCCATTGTGCTTGCATGTACATCTATTTCGTGACCGTTGTATAGTTTTGATCTTCACGGCGCATACGCATTCGTTACTTCTACGCGCCGACGCCATACGTGATCCGCCCAGAGCTGCTTCTGGGTACAACCAGTTGGCGCAAGCTCAATTAAAGTGGTTATTACACTTCAAATATAGATATTATTCTTACAAAAATGCATCGATTCACTACAGGAGGCCTTAATTCACCCCCTGAAGCCGTGTGAGGCACATTTTATTATGGATGGATGCACTTTATTGGACTGATGAAGAGAAACACCCACCCATGCAATTCTAAAGCTTGGAAATGCCAGGATAATTTTTAATATAACTCCGATTGGACTCGTCTGAAAGAAGGAAGTCATATACACCTAGGATGCCTAGAGGGTAAGTAAATAATGGGCTAACTTTCATTTTTGGGTAAACCTACCCTTTAAGTGCATGTTGTTTTGGACCCCACTGAATTTGATTGTATGGACAAATATCTTCTTTAAAATATTGTCAGCCATACACATTTGGAACAACATGAGGGCCTCACCTGCAACGTATCGAAGCCCTTCTCCAGATAACTGCCACACTTGTTCCTCTCACCCGTGGAGGCATAAAACTTGCTCCACCAGTCCATAAATTCATCCTGCTGTAGACACGAAGCAAGAAAACAAAAGAACAAAAAGAAACATTAAAAGCAAGGAAGGTCAGTGCATATTTGACATCACATGCCTCATTCATTAGACGCCTGCTTAATTAAATCAATCAGTTCATGAACAAGAACATCTAGTCTGAAAGCAATAAAAGCCTCAACTTACCCATCTCCTCAACTAAAGCATGTCAGACAAATTCAACACAAACAACAAGACAAGGTTAGAAAAAGCAAAGAAAGAAAAAATTCAAGAGAAAATATGCTCATGTGTCAAAACATTTTAAACAGGCACATGCTTGAGTGACAGTGACACCATCTACAGACCAACCGACCAGTGGAAACAACCCTTTCCATAACCTTAATCGTTTCCATAAGCGACTGATAAATCATCCCTCTGCTGTAATGCCCGTAAGTGTAAGCATATCAACTGAAACTAGAAAGAACGCATTCAAATTGTCATTTTCCTGGTACTTTCACGGGTATGATTCAGGAGCGCTGATGTTCTGCTGCAATTTGATGTGTTAATCGCCACTGATACAGTAAGCCTCGCCAATGCTCACTCATTCCATGTGGAAAGTGTGGGAATTTTTCGCAAAGGTACAAATCAGGCAGTTCCCACCTCAGCCAGTACCACATTCCCATCCAACTAAAAGACAAAAGAGTGCTGTTAATGTGAAACAAACTCTGCAAGTGACGCTGCTTCGAAACGAGAAACAAAAATGTAGTGTGATTATGATGCAAGTATTGTGCAAATATGTGCCTCTGTGTGTGTTTGACAGATGGATGAAAGACAGACTGAGCCACTATGGCATAAAACAGTGTGTTTAAAAGAGACGAGACTCCTCCGCTGGCTGGACCCACACACACTGCTCTCTCTTCCAGAAGGCCAGTTTCGACTCACCCCGAGGAGAGACTTTAAGTTTCACTTCCATCGTTCTTTTAACTTTTACGATGAGGGAGGAAAAACAGTAGTGATGGAGCAATGCCGGGCTCCGCTGGTTTTTTCCCCCGTCTTAGTGGTTAGAGAGTGTGGTGGTGTGGCGTGCGTTTTGGTGGCCAGGCAGGGGGCCGTCAGAGTTGTTTAAGTGGCCTACATGCCACTGCTGTGCCAAGGAATGTGTGTGTATTCGTGTCAGAGTGTGTCATATACCACTGCACTACAAAACTGTGTGTTTATGTCTGTTTGTGAGGGCAATATCCTGTTTACTGTCACAGACTAGCAAACTGTGTACATGTGTGCTGCACATTAAACTTAGCAAAAAACCTGAACATATACAAATAAATTCTCTATAAAACTGATATTGGAGCCATGGCATTATATGTGGTTGACATGAATTTGAATCTAGTTTGCTTTGGAAAAGGTCAAAAAATACATTTTAATAAGACAAAATTTGAATGAAGTCTTTCATAAGTCTTTCGTAATCTAAAATAACAGGCAATAAATAAGAAATAAAACAGCACACATATTTAAAAGTTTGTGGTCGGTGCAATTTTTTAAAGCTTTTGAAATAGATCTGATATGGTCACCAAGGCTGTAACTGTTTGATTAAAAATAGAGTAAAATAATAATATTCTAAAATATTATTACAATTTAAAATAACTGTTTCCTATTTTCTAGTGATGGCATAACTATACTTTCAGCAGCCATTACACTAGTCTCCAGTGTCACATAATCATTCAGAAATCATTCTAATATGCTGATTTGATGGTCAAAAAATGTTTCTTCTTATTATCAATGTTGAAAACAGCTGTGCTGTTTAATATTTCTGTAGAAACTGTAATACATTCACATTAATTTTTTTGTTTGTTTGTTTATTGATAGATAGAATATTCAAAAGAACTGAATTTATTTGAATAATCTTTTTATTTGAAAGAACAATCTTAACTGTCACTGATGATCAACTTTTTAATGGTAGTGTCCTTTACTTTTAATACCTAAGAAAATGGTTTTATTCAAAACTACTTACAAATAAATCTATTAACAAAAATAAAAAATAAATAAGGCCAAAAAATACAAAGAAATTTAGATTTGAGGAAAACATTTCGGGATTTTTCTCCATATAGTGGTCTTCAATGGGGATCAATGGGTTGGAGGCCCTATCTACAGGGTTCGTACAGACACTGTAAAATGAAATTCTCAAGGACTTTTCACGCACTACTTTTTTGATTTTCAAGGACTTCAATCAGAGATCTCACTTATCGAACAATGTCTTCTATTTCAAATTCTAAAAAAGAATTATCTTAATACAAATATGCTAATACAAAATAATGTTACGCACATGCAAAGTATTACTACTAAAGTATTATAAAGTATACTACACTTTCACTATAGTAAAACTACGATTAGTTTTCTTAAGGAATTTGTATTTGTGTATACTTTCTTTCTTTCTTTTTTCTGTTTTGTTTTTATAACTGTGTATTGCCTTAATGGTTTGATGTTTTCTACAGTTAAAAAAAAAAAAAGATTCGCTAAATCCCAAAAAAGCTCAGTTTCACCTATCACTATGTGCTTTTTAAAATCATTACAAGCAATGTTAAAATTCAAAAATGAATGGCCCTTTAAATTTGATCTGGTTTTTGCTAGTGAATCACTTAAAATAAATGATCAAAGTCACGAGTTTGAATCAATCGGAGTGGTTCCAGCTTAAATGACTCAATTGATTTGGTTCACCTGCTCCTCTTTTTGCATCTTTAGCCAAGTTTACACGGCACTGTCAGTACTACTACTAGTACTACTTGCTTAGCTTGATGTTTTTTTTAATTCACTGAATTTTGTGTGAAAAGATGTGCTTATTGAAAAATGTATTTCATAGATACATTGTCTTTCAATAATTGAAGCACTTTTCAAGTACCTCTTCAGGAATATTGCTATTTTCAAGGGTTTTCCAGGCCTTAGGTTTTGAAAAGTCAAATTCAAGTACTTCAAGCACTTTGTATGAACTCTGTATCTGTATCTTGGCTGGGATTGTGTAGAGCCCTTTGAAGCTGCATTGAAACTGCAGTTTAAACCTTTCAACCTGTTCATCCCCATTGAAGTCCACTACATAGAGAAAAATCCTGGAAGTTTTCCCCAAAATTAATTTTCGACTGAAGAAAGAACATGGGGGTGAGTAAATTATCAGGAAATTTTAATTCAGGAGTGAACTAATCCTTTAAGAAATGTCACAATAGAAAGCTTCGGAATTGCTCAGAAAACATGAGACTCTGTAAAAAACAGTATTTTTTTTAAAAGAGTAATTGCATTAGGAGTCAAGATCGTACAGAAGAGACGTGTACAGCACATGTGCGTGACCAGAAATCAGAACAGGTTAAAGGACTGCCAAGTTTGGTGGACACAGATCGAAAACTCACAACTCTTGGAGGAATTACAGTCAAAAAGTTTTAAAAACGGTAAATCCAATCATTTACAAAAGACATAACACATTTAGACAAGTGGCTGCAACTTGAAAGCTCTAGAAGTTAGAGTCATTTTGGTGTCGACTCAGAGATTTTGAAAAGAATGCAAACTCAGTACTCAAACTCGGATTTCCTCAAGCCAATATAATAAAGGAGAGAAATTAATGACTCAACAAATGGCACTGGAAATCCACAGAGAGAAAGAAATGAGCAGTAGGTATGAGGTGAAGGTAACATGAAGTAAATGTTTTCAGAGGACAGTTGCGCAGTCCATCTACCCAAAGGCGGCACACAGGGGAAATAGGACTGGGTGTGCAGCAAAGATTTGCAAAGTATTGTGAAGTTGCCTTCAGAATCACTTAAGCTGAGTTGGCCTGGCTGTGCGGCAGCCTAACCGGCCTTGAATGGTGCTTTTCATAGTACTGCCACATGTCTCCTCTCTTTGTCTGACAGAGCTATTAAAGTGGAGCCTAAGGATGCCGTGACAGCCATGTTTCCATACTAGTGACTATGTGTGTGTGCCTTAGGTGTTTGTGCTAAGTTTGTGTTAATCTTGTGAGCAAGGAAATAATGTTCCATTTTGCCTCTGAAATGATGTGTAATGAGTGCGTCTGGTCACCCAGACACTTTGAGTGCACCAGATGTATGCGTTTAGTTATTCTATACTCTGCCCAAAGGTTTTAGGACTTAGGGGTATTATTAAAATAAGTACTGCACCAGAGAAGACTGCACCATATAAACCTGGGTGTATATGTGCGTGTGTGCTTGCAAAAAGGGAAACACACCGTCAAAAGTGATGTTATACAGATGAAAAGATAATGTTATGGGTATGATACGATTTCAGACATCGGGAACCTAAAAATTTATAAAAATGAAAGGATGTATAATGGCTGCTATGCCCCTGGGCGGCCCGGTATTGGAACAGGGTGGTCGGGAAGGTTGAGGAAAAACAGTGAACTTCACTGCTCCTCCAAAAATTCATTCATGCAAAACCTGTTAAAATGGTTGCAAACATTCTCAGTTCCTGAGGTAAAGGTTACTGTAAGGCACTGGTGGTGTTAGCTTTGGGTCTGAAAGAGCTTGTGTGCACTAGTTATGAAAAATAACCAAACAGAGTTGGTAATAATTGGGCGCTGAATAGACTTTTAACACAAGTTATGTTTAGAATATAACATACAGACATTCCATGTGCTTTGATTGACGGTTCATTCAGAAATATAAACAATATCCGAAATGACCTCAAGAATTTGTGACATGGAGTTGGTGGAAAACCTGTAGGCTCTAAGCAGGTTAAATTTCGTCCACGACTTCACAATTCAGTCCTTCATTTTTCATAAATGCTGTGATGGAGTGCAGTAGAGGCTGGCAGCATATACATATAGCACATATACGGTGCAATATATAGTGCTGGTTTGGTAGCAGAACCAGTAAAGATATGCTTAAGTGTACTTCACAGTGACAGTCACTGCATTGGAATATGCCTACTACTATACCTCCTACTATACAGCAAAGTAGATTAGTATCTCTCAATTCATAGCATTCATAAAAAAATGTAAGTATACTATGCTACATAAAACATACTTTATACATACTATCGCAAGTAGCCTAAGTTCTTAATGTAGTGCCTAATCAGTATGCAAATGCATACTGCAGATACAACAAATGACTAGTAAATATGAATGTACAGTACTGTACGGTAACTTATAATTCTGTACAGTACTGTACACTACATTACATTACATTGTGAAGTCTCATCACAGTTGACGCAACTATATTTTATAAAGTCCAATGAAGGTAAAAGTCTCAAATTGTCAGGGTACAGCACTGGTTCACAACCTTTTTGACTCCAAGACCTTCCAAGGTTTACAACAATATTAAAAGGGTTATTTTAAATGATCAAGAATAAGGATTTTTCTAAATACATTTTACTTCATTTCTACCTCATAAAATATTTTAGAGTTCATCATAGCTACAGAAATGTATGTTTATTATAAACATATGGCATTTTAAGATTTTATTCATTTATTTGATTTTTTCCTGGTCTAGTAGGGCCCTGTGATTTCCGTAATGCACAAAACGCAGACAGAATCGTGGAATCCAGTCATAAAAATTTTATTTACTGTATAACGCAGATTGCCTAATTTGTGATGACTAAATCGAAAGTAGGTCAGTACATTTAACTCAAAACACGTTATAGACTATTGTCTGTGAATATTCAGCCACAAAAATACTATTTAAATATGAACCTGAATGTTCTGCATGTCTCTTTGTGAATGAATGGCGCAGACGAGTGGTTTTGTTTACTACTCACGCAATGTTTTCACCCTTTGCCACCTTAATATATGAGTACACATAAATACAATCTTTAAAACTGCTCTGAGTTTACCCTATCTTTTGAGAAAAACTGTCATTAGTGTTGGGGAAAGTTACTTTTAAAAGTAATGCATTACAATATTGCCTTACTCCATAAAAAGTAACTAATTTCGTTACTTTTATGGAAAGTAATGCATTACATTACTTTTGCGTTACTTTTTTAATCTGGCCAGGGCTTTCTTGTTTGTTTTTAATTGAAAAAAAAATTCAATTTTTAGCAAATGTAAAAGCCCTTTTACACCAAAAAGTGAAATGAATATGCCTAAGACTGAAGGTAAAGTCAATTCACGTCTGTACAATAGAAATGTAATAAAATAAAGTTTAACACTCTTCAGCAATGAGAAAAATGAAGCACAAATGTTAGTTAATAATCTAAAGTAATTTTTGCTCATTAGTATGGTTAAATTGGATCAACAAAGATCAGCAGCAAAGACACTGGTTAATAAAATGGGATTAAATACATGAAGAAAACAAAAAGTAACTGCCATTACTTTTTTTGAATAAGTAACTTGTTACTTTACTAGTTACTTGAAAAAAGTAATCTGATTACGTAACTCACATTACTTGTAATGCATTAAAATTTGGTCAAATAATATATAACAATTAAATAAATAATAGTGAATTTGAGAAAAAAATTAAATATATTTCACAAGGCCTTAACATTTAAATTTTTGTTCAACTTTTAATAAATTGCTGTTAAATTCCACACTTTCAACTTAAAAACGTAAGTTTAGCAGCTGCCTTAAAATTTTAAGTTAAATTAACTTAAAACTACAAGTCATTCTAACTCACGACAAAAAATGAGTTAATGTCTTGTACTACTAAGTTGATTTAACTTAAAATTTTAAGGCAGCTGCTAAACTTAAGTTTTTAAGTTGAAAGTGTGGAATTTAACAGCAAACTGGGGAAATGTTTTTACAGTGTTGTATAAGTTTCATGCTTTCAATTATTTAGACATAATTTTTGATTATTAAATCAGAGTCTCCATAAATTAAAATGGAAAAACGGAATTTGAAAAAATAAAATAAAAGGAAAGACAGCTACTGAATCTAAAACCATCTCTATTATCACACAAAAAAATATGTTGTGAGTAGGGCCGGGACTTTAACGTGTTAATTTAGATTAATTAATTACACAAAAATAACGCGTTAAATTTTTTTAACGCATGGATGGAAGCGTCGATAAGAGCATGGTTGCATCCTATTGCTACACTTAATGGCAATATTGCACTGGTCTGTTGGACTTGGTTGAACAAAAATAAACAATATTTTGTTGCTTAAAGGATTAGTTCACTTTCATAACAACAATGCACAGATAATGTACTCACCCCCTTGTCATCCAAGATGTTCATGTCTTTCTTTCCTCAGTCGTAAAGAAATTGTTTTTTTTGAGGAAAACATTTCAGGATTTCTCTCTTTATAATGGATATGGATGGCGCCCCGAAGTTTGAACTTCCGAATTGCAGTTTAAATGCACTTTAAATGCAGCTTCAAAACGCTCTAAACTATCCCAGCCGAGGAGGAAGGGTCTTATCTAGCGAAACGATCGGTTATTTTCGAAACAAATTGACAATTTATATACTTTTTAACCTCAAATGCTCGTCTTGTCTCATCTCTGCGCAGTACATTCAAAGTGTGTGTGATTCGGGGAAATACAGTTAGGGTACGTCTAAAAACTCCCATCTCATTTTCTTACCTAACTTCAAAATCGCCTTAGATCGCTGCAAAAGTACCGACATAGTGTTTACAAAGTGAACATACAAAGAAACTCAAACGCCCTTAACAAAAAAAAAAAGGTAAAAAACGCATTGTAGGACGATTTTGACATTGAAGACATAAACGAGATGGGAGTTTTTAGACGTACACTAACTGTATTTACCCGAATCACACACACTTTGAATGTGCTGTGCAGAGATGAGACAAGACGAGCATTTGAGGTTAAAAAGTATATAAATTGTCAATTTGTTTCGAAAATAACCGATCGTTTCGCTAGATAAGACCCTTCCTCCTCGACTGGGATAGTTTAGAGCCTTTTGAAGCAGCATTTAAAGTGCATTTAAACTGCATTCCGGAAGTTCAAACTTCGGGGCGCCATCTATATCCATTATAAAGAGAGAAATCCTGAAATGTTTTCCTCAAAAAAACATAATTTCTTTACGACTGAGGAAAGAAAGACATGAACATCTTGGATGACAAGGGGGTGAGTACATTATTTGTGCATTGTTGTTATGAAAGTGAACTAATCCTTTAAGTTTATGTATTCAGTCATTATTCAATGGTACTAAAAATCCATATGAAAAAACTTACTTCTCACTGTTCTCAGGTCAAATATTTATATGCGATTAAAATGCGATTAATTTCGATTGATTAATTACAAAGCCTCTAATTAATTTGATTTTTTTTTTTTTATTGTGTCCCGGCCCTAGTTGTGAGTTCTGCAAATTAAAGGGAGTAAGATCTATTACAAAATTCCTATTCTTTGCTTTTCACCATTGCTCTAGCTTGTTCCTTATAAGCTGGCATTATATACTACAAATATTGCTGGCACAATGGCTTATGTTCCTCTACCATAATTCACTTTGGATAAAAGCCTCCATAATATCACAATATCATAAAGCCAGTGCTGGCCTTCTCAAGCAGGATGTTGGATAAAAGCTAAAAGGTCTTTTGAATGTACGTATACATTTCTAACTGGATTTATTTTGGTTTAGGGCAGCTCTTGTTCAATAAGACATGTGCTGTACTGCTTCACTGTCTGCACATTTCAGCAGAGTCAAGGCATTCTTTCAAATAACCTTCAGCATAGTTTCATGGTCTGAAGAAAATTAAGCCACCAACCAATATTCCATTTTATGAGCAACCACAGTTCTGCATGTTTCTTTTTTCCTCCTCTCAAAACTACTGATGCGTTTTGGATGTCAAGTACTACGACTGGCAAAACTGTTAAAATACTATTTGTCCTCTGGAGTGTCTGAAGGCTTGGCAAAGACTTCAGCAAACATTGCATCGCCACACTACAGGCCTGTGTGCATCGCAGTTCTCGCAAAGTATAGAATAGAATAGAATAGAATAGAATAGAATAGAATAGAATAGAATAGAATAGAATAGTTGTGACCCTGCTTTAGGCCAAACTAATTTCAAAATAATGATGATCACTTGTGTGATTGAAAATAGGTAACAATTTACAATGAACAATACATTTATTAAACTATTTATTAATCTTTGTTCATGTTAGTTAATAAAAATACAGTTTGTATACATTGTTTGTTCATCTTAGTTCACAGTGAAATAACTAATGTTAACAAACACAACTTGTTTTTAATAATGCATAAGTAAATGCTGAAATTAACATTAAGATTAATAAATGCTGCAGAAGAACTGTTCATTCTTAGTTTGTTAACTAATGTAGTTTACTAATTATTGTAATAAAAATAAACCAACTAGACTTTAATATTGTAGTATGCAAAATTAACTCATGTTAAGATAAATGGTTACTGTACCAAAGCCTATTATTAAGCAAAGTATTAAAAATTATCTGGAAAATATGTACTTTATATTAATCTGAAATTGTATCATTTTTCCTTATGGTAGATGTATTAACTTATACATCATAAACTTGAAGATAAATATATCAAAATTTTCAAAAAAGTGCACTTTAAACAATAAAAATAAAAAGCATTTTTTTGTCAGTTTTCTTTTCATTCGACATATTTAATAAATAGTTTACATTTTAACTTTGACAGCCCTAAAACACATTTGGTAAAATATTTCCTTTCCAATTTCTTACTTCCCTTTCTAGCACCCTCTTGTGAATCCTAGACCCCAGTTTAAAAATATCTGAATTAGAAAACCTCAAAATAATAAATCACACCTCATTAAAATTACAATAAAAAAAAGTAATGAACATCTCTCCTCTCTATTTTTTTCTCTCCCTTCTGAAAGCAACAGGACAGGACCGTGGCTTATAGAAAGTATCTTTAAAATTCAATTAGTGGAAAACTGATTGAAGACACATTTTCGTCTCTCGCTCCCTTTCTCTTCCTTTCACTCATTTTTTTCTTTCTGTTCTTGACATTTGGCTATGAGGGGAAATGCACTGGGAATCTTTTAACAGCCCTATTTACTTTGGCTCTGGTGAGAGAGAAAATTTGGGTTTTTTGATCATCTGGTTTGAATGTTTTCTAATAAAATAAATATCTTTGTTTGCAAAAAAAAAAAAAAGAGAGAAACCTCTATGTTTTGGCAGGAGAAGGGAGAAAGTACTACATTTAGAGTCTGATTTAAACAAGAAGTTATATCAAAGCATTCTGCTTAGTCCAAGCCTGGTCTAAGATCTAGAACCAAAGCCCTAAATCTGTGGAGATCATGCGACCGAGACCAAATTAGACCATGAAAAGACCTCCATGACATCCAAGAGCAGACGGGCCTAAAACACACACAACTCCTGTATGCTTGCTTCTCTTTTCTCAGTCCCTCATTCACGATCCTGAATTTTTCCTGTTAGAAATAAAATTCCTGTAACTAAAAAAGTGCAGAAAGAAGGATAGTTTGAATCCATTAAGTCTCCTTGATCTTAACACAAAACAGGATTCGTCTTCTGGAGGAACAGTGCTCTGCAACCAATCAGAAGCATAACAGAGAACTTTACAGAGTCAAAGACAAATATGAGAGCAAATTAGCTTAGCCTCATCAATAAAAACTATAATAAAAAGCAAAAAATGTCTCTCACCCAAATTTCCTACAGTCAGTCACATGCACAAATCCTCCACAAATGCGTAAGCGCTCACAAAGCCAGCTAGGTCCTACTGGCATATATCTGCCTGATTAGAGGCATCCGTTAACCTAATTAGATTGGTGTAAATATCATTTGGAAATAGTCTTTATGGTCAGAAGTATGCGGATTTCCAAAACACCACACCCATATGAGCTTATTTGAGCATTTAATTTTAAAACCACGGGTATTGACAGGGAGTCGGTCCTCCCTTTGCAGCTATAATAGTTTTCAATCTTCTGAAAAGGCTTGGAACATGCTGCGGGGATGTTGTGGATATAGAAGATGTTGTAACATGGCTGTAGGGATTTACTCTCATTCAGATACAACAGCAAAAGGGAGGTCAGGCACTGATATTGGGCAGTGGAGACTGACTGGAAGTTGGCGTTCCAATTCATCCCAAAACAAGTTCAGGTCTGGACTTTGTGTAGGCCAGTCAGCTTTTTCCACAACAGACTCAGTAAACCATTTGTACGTTGACCACATTTTGGCATTTTCATGCTAGAGAAGACAAGGGCCTCACACAGACGAATGCTTCATTTTATGCACTTAATAGCCAATCCATTCATTAAAGGATTAGTTCACTTCCAGAAAAAAAAAATTCCTTTACCCCCATGTTATCCAAAATGTTTATGTATATGGAAAACATGACAGGATTTTTCTCCATATAGTGTACTTCAATGACGAAGGTTCACTAGATAAGACCCTTATTCCTCGGATGTGGATCGTGTAGCTGAAGCTGCATTGAAATTGCAATTTGGATCTGCAACCCGTTGGGCATTTCTGAAGTCCACTATATGGAGAAAATTAGATTATGCCAACCCTGAACCAACATACAAAACCACCAAATTTTGCTGTAAGTTTGATCACAACATCAACGTCTGATGCATATGGCACACAAAAGCGGAAACACTTCAGGAGTTTGAAAGTCATTATTGGATTGGTTGAATTATACAGGATTTCCATTAAATGTGTGTGATGTTCTTTAACATTTCGACTGGAAACAAAGATGCTGTGAGGCCAAAATCCCTCACAAAAGAAGAAAGCCGTCTTGTTTACAACTGACGATAAGCGCTTATCAGGGTCAACTAAACGTTGGGTTTTCAAAAGTATGTGAAATATTTAATGTTTGCAGAAATACATTTAAGAGTTTTAAACACCGGTCTGTTATTGTGGGGACATTTCCACGCCCCTAAACATGACTCGCAAAACTAAACATGATTAGTTGCTTTACCTGTCAGTCACATGGCCTCTTGGGCGGGCCTTGGCCATTCAAAGCAGCCAAGGTTCCCAGACCTTCTGCCGTCAGTCTGAAGGTCTGGCTACACGAGACTTAGTGCTTTTAAGCTAAGTTTAAATATTTGTTATTAACTAACTGCATGATTTATACTGACATTTCAGCCATATGGACATCACCTTGACATAGCCACTTCTCCTAAATATGATGTAGAAACTTTAATTTTCTGAAGCTGCAACAATTTGTATTGTGAAAAGCGCTATACAAATAAATGTGGATTGAATTAAATAAAATAACAATAAATTAAATTTGCTAACTATCACATTGTGTTTTATTAACGTCTATACATAACCCAACCCGAAACCTACCCTTACAATAATGAAAATACAATAATTATTGCTGTTCAGCATGACAAAAATGACACAATATTGATGTGTGCATGCCCAGTAAGCCCTGTATCCCTTCAAAAATCTTCAGGTAAATGTCAGACCTTGGTCTAGGTGATGTCACTTGTCCATGCTTCATCATACACCAAGAGCATGCAGCACAAAACACAAGTCACATTGCATGTGTATGAATTTACCACAGCCATTCTGACTCAAAAAAGGCGACATGCCATGGGCCACAAACACAAACAGAGACAAATTAATAGGGATGCACCGAATGTTCGGTAACCAAAATAAGCGAAAAGGCTGAATAAATTATACCGAACAATAACGTGACGTGATCAAATAGAGGCGCACACTAATGCAGCAAACATGTCGGCAGTGTGGAAGCATTTAAAACCACACCGACAGCACGAGACTGTTTAGTATCGCATCTCATGTCTTCCATGAGAAGAGAAAGGGGTGGTTGTTGCTGGTTACTGTATGATGACTGAAATCACGAAATTGCCTTAAACCATTAGTAAATAAACTACAGAACGTTATGTTGTCTAATACAAGCACAAACTGTTTTTAGTCTGACAGCACTGCAGGAGCTTGTTAGCCAGGGTTCAAAGTCCAAAGTGCGAGGGAAATCTGCGTATTGAGAATCATTCATAAATCTGCTGCTGTCAGCAAAAAGGAGTACTGAGGTCTTCTTGCGGGTTTCCGCCAAAATAAAAGTCATTTTATTTTACTGTTGTTCTGAGAAATAAAATAAATAAGTAACACAAAAATAATGATACAATCATTACAACAGCTCTATTAATACATTTTTTATAAGATTCTCTTTTGCTCAGCAAGGCTGCATTTGTACATTAAAAACACATGCCTGATTCAAGAAGGGGGTCTTAAAAATGGCCAAAGAATATTCTTTTAAGTAATATATGTGACCCTGGACCACAAAACCAGTCTTAAGTCGCTGGGGTATATTTGTAGCAATGGCCAAAAATACATTGTTTGGGTCAAAATTATTGATTTTTCTTTTATGCCAAAAATCATTAGGAAATTAAGTAAAGATCATGTTCCATGAAGATTTTTTGTAAAATTCCTACTATAAATATATCAAAATGTAATTTTTGATTAGTAATATGCATTGCTAAGAACTTAATTTGGACAACTTTAAAGGTGATTTTCTCGGCATTTTGATTTTTTTGCACCCTCAGATTCCAGATTTTCAAATAGATGTATCTCGGCCAAATATTGTCCTATCCTAACAAACCATACATCAATAGAAAGCTTATTTATTGAGCTTCTCAGTTTTTAACTGAGTTTTTAGTAATTTAACCTTATGACTGGTTTTGTGGTCCAGGGTCACATATATTATTTTATCATTTGAAGTTAAGTTGTGCTTTGTTGGTAGGCTATAATTTCTACTAGAATGTTTAAAATGTTCAGTGTTAAATAAATATTTTTAAATTGTTGTTTTGTAATTGACTTTTTTTCTTGAAAAGCAAGACAAAACTGTAAAAAGCAAATATTGGCTATTTAATTTATGCAATGGTGAAAAAAATTGGAAAAATACATGGGGGAAAAACACGAAAAACTGTGTTCGGAAATCGGCCTTCGACCCAGTGTGTAATTTTGTTCGGCTTTGGACAAGAATTTTCATTTCGGTGCATCCCTACAAATTAAAAAAATAAAAATAAACATTTCATTCTTACTTATTGAGGAAAAAACCTTGGACTCAACCCATAGCATTATCACTCAATGAGCTCTAGTCAGGATGAAATGAAGGTTGCAGAGAAATGGATGAAAGTGGAGATGGTGAAAGGGCTGATGGGGTCATACATACGTACATGGAGGCTGGACTGAGAAGGCGAGATGTTAATAATGGCAGAGCTGGTGCCGTCTGCCTGTTATAAACCAGAAGCATTGGTTAGTTGGTTAACGTTAGTAAATACCCATCATTCGCTAATCGCTAATAAAAAATGCATCAAGGAGGTACAATCATTTCAATTCCCAAATCTTACAATTTCAAGTCCAAAGCAAAATGTTTGAGGTTGCAATTGAAATGCATTATATTAAATATCCTTATCAAGAAAAATCTAACTATAGTACATGTTATACAACACTCTACCAGTCAGTTCAATCCTGGCCCCAGTTACCTTTTTTTTGTAGCGAAATGAGGAACGACATGAAAACAGAGCTACACATTAGATCAGCTGGATATATGGATGAAGTAAGATGACAGCATATATTACAGAGCAAACAGTGGATGAGGTCTCCAGGTCTGGAACTCCCAGACTAAGATGCAACAGAGAGCGTCAATGAGCTACAGATGGCAACCCTACCGAACGCTTCGACTCAAACCTGCGGTTTGTGAACTCAGACAGAACTGTTTCTAGCTGATAGATAAATCATTACCAAGGTCAGGACCATGAAATGTGATTCCCCGATGAAGAATGACACCCCGAGATTGTTGTTTTTCCTGGACGGGACTCAAAAGTGGGTTTTCACCAATAATAGCTTTAACAGATGAAGAGAGGGTCTCAACAGTAGGATGAGTTCATGCGGCAATGCAAGCGCTAACGCTAATTAGCTGCAGACATAACACACATTCATATTCCGTAACGCTGCACCTCCCGATGCTAAATCAAACCATTGTTTTCTATGGGAACGTGTCGCAGAGAAAGTACCACGCCAGCCATAAAACAATACTGGTGAAAATGCATTGAACAATGGAATAAAATAATTAAATTCTGAGGAGAGAGCTCTCCAAGGAGTGCGAATAATTTAGCGTAACCGTTTCATTTTAAAGACGCTGTCCCTCTACGCATTATGAAATGCATTGTAATAAATAACATGCTCAGGGCAAACATCTATTATAATTCAAACACAAATCTTATTACATCTATGTCAACAAATGCTCCCCTCAAAAGGATAATATATCACGCAAAAAACACAACAACAATTCTGCTGTTACACAGAGAATAAAACGTTTTTTGTGGTTTGTTGAAGTCTGGTTAACTTTAGTGCATTTAAGCCAAGATTAAACATAATAAAATAATTTTGACGAACATTCATTTAAAATTAATAATAATATTCATTTTCTATTCATTTAGTTTGACATTGATGTATTAATTTTAATAATTGTAAATTTAACAAACAAAAAAAAAGGGTAATATACACTACCGCTCTAAAGTTTAAAGTTTAGGATCAGTAAAACTGTTTTTTAAAGAAGTCTCTTATGCTCATCAAGACTGCATTTATTTGATCAAAAATATGGGGAAATTTTTTTATTATAATATAAAACATTATACAATATATACATTAAAATATTTTTTTTTTCCTGTGATGCAAAGCTGAATTTTCATCAGCCATTACTCCGGTTTTCAGTGTCACATGATCCTTCAGAAATCATTCTAATATGCTGATATTATCTATGTTGGCAACAGTTATAAAATATTTTTTTGGAACCTGTGATACTTTTTTCAGGATTCTTTGATCAATAAAAAGTTAAAAAGAACAGCATGTATTCAAAATACACATATTTTCTAACAACATAAGTCTTTGCTATCACTTTTTATTAATTTAACACGTCCCTGCTGAATAAAAGTAATAATTTCTTTCAAAAAAGAAAGAATATAAATTTACTGACCCCAAACTTTAGAACAGTAGTAGTGTATATTGTTAGAAAAAAGTATATTTTAAATAAATGCTGTTTGAAAAATCCTGAAAAAAAGTATCACAGTTTCCAAAAAAATATTAATCAACACAACAGTTTGCAGCACTGATAATAAATCAGTATATTAGAATGATTTCTGAAGGATTATGTGAAATTAAATACTGGAGTAATGATGCTTAAAAAAAATCAGCTTTGATCACAAAAATAAATTTTAATGTATATCAAAATAGAAGAACGTTGTTTTACATTAGAAAATATTTCACAATATAACTTTCTGTATTGTTGATTAAATAAAACCAGTCTTGACGTGCATAACAGACTTCTTTAAAAAACATTACTTACTTAACAAGTCTTACTGATCCAAAACTTTTGAGCAGTAGTGTATATAAGCTGTAATGTTATATTAATAATAACTCACTGATATGACATTAACTGCATGTGTTTTTAAAATTTTTTGGAACAACCAACTAATTCATTTTCCTTAGAATTGTCGAATAAAGCTGATTGTTAAGAAAAAGAATGAATAATGTACAAAGTATTTTATTCAAAATCAATTTCTCCACATAATAGCACATGCTCAACACATTTAACATTTTCGGCATAGTTAATACATTTAAATAAAGCTAAAATGAAAATAAAATAAAATATTAGATGAAAAACTAAAAAACTAATAAAAAATGTTGTACTGGCAACTAACTGAAATGGAATAATATCTAAAACTAATATCACAATAAATGAAACCTGAATAGCAAAGCACTGGCCGTCAATATAACGTCAGGTTGACGTTGCATTTTGGTTGAGAATGAAAATCGGGTTTAGGTCAGTATTTGACATCAATTTGACATTGACTTAACATTAGATTTCGGTTACACAACCTAAAAATAACAAAATATCAGCTGTCATTGAACATCATTTAACGTTGACACTAAACATTGAATTTACATACCGAATTACCACAGCGAAACCGAAATTTAACCAAATATAAACTTCTTATGACATTGTATGCATGCTGGAAACAATCATAAATTTGACAAATGCACATAAAATTAGAAAAGATTAAACTAAAATGAAAATGAAAATTGAAAACATACAAATATTAATAAATAATACTAAAATAACAGTGGTCTCTATCTCACATGAACTGCTTAACAAACTCTTTTACATACATACATGCTGAGAAGTAATCGAATTCAAAAATGGTTTGTGAAAAATAGCAGCTTTAGCCAAAAACACATTTTATGCAGCACAATTTTACACATCCCACCCTGATGAGCCTGGAAGACTGCATTCCCACACCACATCTGTCACAAGCTAATCATGCCGAACCACTCCTGATTCTTCTATTATGATGCACATGGTGTGGGTGATTACAATGCTATGGTACGCTGGTGTTACAAACAGCGGAGCCATGCCAGAGCTGTGTCTTCTCATACAGCAACCACATCCTGCTGAAATTATGTGAAATCAAGCGTACTCTTTTACGCCGCAATCTAAATACAATCAAGAACGCTGGACGTAGCATTAAACAACTGTTCTAATAAGTGCAAAACGAGAATAATAACCATCCTCTGCATCGACACAAGGACAGACTGTCCAAAAATATTCAAATAGACTCTCAGAGTCGTATAAGCCATCAGACTGGCTGCTCATAAACAGGGACCTGGTGGCGAAGGCCTGTCATCGAGCGCTCTCATTCCCCCAGAGTCGACCCCTAGCAGGGGAGGTGTGGGGGTAGGGGGTGGCAGTTATTGTGGCGCCGGTGGTGAGCAGCCAGGAGCGGGGGGGATGCAGTTGCCCATGACGAGGACTTACCACATCAGAGGGAGGACTGAACCCTCACAGCGCCTTCTGCTGTGTAGTGCCAGGGCATAATAAATACAACAAGAGAGAGGACTCCACGCAGCCACTCAGTAGAACAGCTAATTAGGACCAGGCCGCTTTGTTTGCTGTTGTCCTCCAACTAGAGGAGTTGCATTACAGAACATTTTGAAGTACGCACATTAGTGGGGCTGTTCGCCTCGCTCGCTGTCTAAAGGCCTTTGGGCGAAGCCACCAAGACGTAGGATCAAAATCAAACCTTTTCAGTAGTTCTCCCTCGAGTCTGACCTCAGAAACCTCTTCAAAGCTCCTCTACATGGGTACTTGCTTTTAGCGCCGTTTTTCAGAAGTATATCGTTTAACCCGCTCAAAACCGTAGCAAATCCACAAAGCCACTGGATTGGTGTTACTTTCCTCTATGAGGTTGTGTTTGGCCTCATCAAAAACCTGCTTTAAGTGACGAACCTGATCCAGGGAGCGTTTTTTATGAGACCGCTAGGGAATTGTATTGGGGTCTGGGCCAAGCCAAAGCAAAGGCTTTGGGGAGATGATGGGGATCGAGTTTCATTTAATGCACAGGGGAGTTCGGCCCGGTTTGCTGTACTGCTCTGAACACCACCAAACACAAGACATTAGAGGTGAAGATATAATAAGTTAGAATGCTTAAGAGGGAATTCACAAAAACAAATTGAGCACACTGATACCGCAGTTCACTGGCACACACTGTCTGTTGAACGCAAATTGCTTGCCACAATTCCCAATCTTGGAGGTCGGTTCTGAGTGCTGGCGGCTGTGGAGGATGCAATAGACTATCACGATCTTGCATTATGTACTGGGACTTTACAGCATCACTTTACTGCTGCGATCCAGGCACCTGAAATATGTGTACAGAAGTAACTTTTTTTAAAAAGAAAATTAGTCACTGCCTACTTTCTCTCAGAGCAAATAGCAAAGAATCACTTTGCAAAGTCAACAGTGCTAAATTTGTCATCTATCATGAGCCTAATTTACATAGAAAATGTTGAAATGCAGTGTTGGGGAGTAATTAATTACATGTTACAGTGTTATGTATTTAATTACAAAATAAATGTAACTGAAATATGTTACAGTTACTGAGAAATATTTAATTAAATGACTGTTACTTGTTAAAATGTTAATGATTACAAAGTCTGAATACTGAATACCGAATTTACTTTTTAAATCTGTATTTAACCTCAGAACAATCTCAAAGTAAAACGAGGTGCTAAAGTCTGATTTTGTAGTGGCTGGGCCAAAATTCAATTATTCTAATCTTAATTCTAATCTTGCTTCTATTGTCCTCATTTTTCGCTTTGTAAGGAAAACAGCATCTAAACGTAAAGTTAGAAAACTAATTAAATGTAATAAGTTACATTACTTTAATAAAGTAACTGAAATAGTTACACTACTTATTACATTTTAAATAGGGTAACTTGTAATCTGTAACCCAGGGGTCACCAGACTCAGTCCTGGAGGGCAGGTGTCCTGCAGAAGTTAACTCTAACCCTATTTAAACACACCTGAACCAGCTAATCAAGGTCTTACTAGGTATACTTCTGCTGAAATACTTCAGCACTATTTCAGTATAGTGACTAGTAAAACCAGTTGTGATGTTATTGAATAAAATGTACACAACTATTTAAAAGTTTGGGGTCTGTTTGTATAGTACTTTTATTCTGAAAGGATTAATTAAATAGATAACACACTAACAAACTAAAAAGTGTTTACACACTGCCTCCAAAAATAGCTAGCAAAGCATCAAACTGAGCCACTGACATCCTGAAGTAAACTTGAATCACGTCAGGATAATCCCGCAGCTCCTTGATAAAACTGAAGAATTGGATGAACCCAATATTTATAAACAGAAAATGTTCTTTTCTGTTTATAAGAAAAAAAGAGGACAACAAAATCATCCTCACTGCTTGAAGACTACTGTATTGTTTTGCAACAGATTAATACACATCAGACACATCAGTGTGCAAGGTTTCTATGCGTGACAAATTTTTAGGATGACGAATACAAAAAAAAACCACTCAGTGTGCAAGAACCTTTAGTACAAAAAAATACTTTTAAATGAATGCAGCTTATTGAACTTTCTATTCAACAAATTTTTATTTCACTGCAAAAATGCTTTTCTTATTTAGATTTTTTGTCTCGTTTCCAGCCAAAATATCTTAAAAATCTTAAATCAAGAAGGATTTTCTAGACTAGCAAAAAGTTTTGTCTTGTTTTCAGAAAAATCAAGACAAAATTAAGTGTTTTTGCTTGAAACAAGCAAAATAATCTGCCAGTGGGGTAAAACAAATAATCTTGTTTTCGGTTTGAAATAAGATTCTTTTTCTTACCCCATTGGCAAATAATTTAGCTTGCTCTAAGCAAAATCTCACTTAATTTTGATTTTTTTTAGATATTTTGGCTGGAAACAAGACAAATCTAAGTAAGAAAAGCATTTTTTGCAGTGTTGAACTTTCAATTTATCTAAGAATCCCGAAAAAAATGCTTCAAAGTTTTCACAAAAACATTATTCAGCACAATCGTTTTCATCATTGATAATAAGTTTTCTTGAGCATAGTTTAAAATCAGCATATTAGATTGATTTCTGAAGCATTATGTAAGAATGGAGTAATGGCTGATAAAAATACAGCTTTGCCATTACATGAATAAATTATATTTTAAAATATATTACAAAGAAAAAAAAATGATTTTAATTTGTAATAATATTTCACAAAAGTAATTACAAAGAAGCATTTAGCTAAAGTGCCTTCTGCACTCTTGCAAACTGCCTGAGTTTGATAGTTTTGGCCAATTGTGTAAAAATATGGTTACTGTAATCATTCTCAGAAAAGAAAAAAAAAAACCTCTGGACAAGAGAGCAGATATGTCCAGTTTCCAGTTGAGCTTGGACATAAAGGTTTGCCATTTTCTGCTGAGTATCTGTGTTCTGTTTTAAATATTCAAAAGCTACTGTGCACATTGTTAAAAAGGGGATTTGATTGTAGATATTGGGTTTCTCCTATCCAAATCTTCCAGAGCAAGAATTGGACCTTTTACTGCCATCAGGTTCCAAACAAAAACCACGTGGAGATTTTTCCTCTTCACCTTGCCTGGTTTCCTGAGTGGATCACAGCAGCTTCAGACTACCACTAGAAGGCTAGAAGCCATGTGGGATTGCAGGCTGGGGATCAAATTCCTGTTGTTTCTAGTGCGACAGACCCCAGAAACTTTATTCGGAACCAGTGCAGCTGATCCGTACTAACGACCTTGCTACTGTACGCCCAAACTACCTGAGATGTTGTCAATGAAAGCTACAGTGGTATAAAACAGAAAGCATACAGTAGATGAGCTGCCAAAACCAAATCAAACGCATGTTCTTCATGTGCGAAAAACAACAACACCCTCAAGCAAAAACAAACTTCTCCACATTGTCCCACATTTCCTTTACTTCCTATATTCAAACATTTCTGATAGACAAAAATGAGGGTCACTGGGGATCCTACCACAGATGACTGTGGTTGTGGTTCCTCTTTTATTTATGTTTGCCAGAAAGAGCCATTTGATGGCAGTCCTCATACAAATGCACATTATAAATAAAGAACATAGTGCCGTGGTCACCAGACATCTGAAATCAGGAGCAGAACTGGAGGGGATGTTTACTGTGTATTCAGCAATACATTCTCAGAGTCAAACATGCGGTTATTTTCAACCGATTTCAGTCAAACCGCAAATGGTGTGCCCAGTGATGCCGTCTGAGTGGCCTTGAGCGTTTGGACTGACATCCAGAACAGTGGGCATTGTGTTACGTGACATTTGACGTTCATCATTGGGTTACTAATAGATGAATGTAAGCTGACTGTGTCACATACCGTGGAATACACAAAATTCAACCTTGCTGTCGGATTAGATCAACGGAAAAGGTGGCAAGTCCAGAAGAAAGGAGCCCCATTAATGGCCCTTAACTAGAGCTGGGCGTGGGTTTATAAAACTGAGCTCAAAAGGGCAAGCGTGAAGTATTCCTCTTTCCACTTTGCAAACGGCAGAACACCTCACATCCACCGGGAAAGCCCTGCCAGCCGGGCTGGAAGGTCGAAAAACTAAATAAACTGGCGATTGTGAGTATGATCCATTTCCAAGGAAACCAAGTGGGCCATGCGGTCCCGAATCCGATATTCTAGTCTCGTTTTCTTCCAGCGACTGAACAAATAAAGGCTGAGAGGTTAAAGCTGAGACATGGAAACAATTTTTCAATTTTCCTAATCCCCCTTGATCATTTTTTATGTTGTTTTTATTTATTTTTTGGGAGTATTTTTAGGTCGTAGTTATGAGAGGGAATTGATGACAGCTCGAGGAGGCGTCATTAAAGCTGGCCTTCTCTTCTCAGAAAGCGAAGCGTGTCATTGTCTCAAGATGGTGTGAGCCTTCATCATACATGCTAGCGCCAAACAGTATTCCATCATGTTACTGCATTCATGATTTCATCAGACACCCACCCCCAATTATGCCTTTAGTTGACTAACATGGCACCATAGCAACATTACAAGGCTAGTTTAGCCAAAATCTTACACCTCATAATGAATTCACGGCCTAAAAGTAAATTTAAGTAATAGGTCTTTTTTTTTCAGCATTTCTGCTAAGACCCAATTGAAGTCAATACTACGAAACCCACTGTCTCTAAATCCTTCAAGAACCAACCTTCCTCTAGTCACTGACTACAAAGCAATGCTTTCTTAGTGCCACAGACTAACCCAGACATTATAATGGACAGGATGTGATTGTCATGTTTCACAGCTAGAATCACACTTAAATTCCACCAATAAATGCATGGAGAAAACTACCCCTAGAAGACCGTATAAAGTGGTACGTATGCTCAGAAGTGCTTAACCTTGCCATGACAGCATACCTCATACTCTAACAAGGCTCTAAAGAAACATGGAGAAACCCAAGCTGTGTGACCAAGGAGCCACTGAATAGAAGCCAAGAGGACTAACATCAGCACAGACAACAAAAAAAGAGTGTTTATCCATAGCTATAAAGCAGTGGTTCTCATCGTGTTTGACTCCACTGTCCACAACTGTCTTGTTTTAGCATATTTGAATGCTTTAATGCTTTGAGGACCCCCAGTGGGCCCTGGCCTCCTGGGAGACAATGATTGCTAAAAAAGACATTTTTCCAAAGAGCACTTTTGAAAGGATCTAGATACAGAACTACATATGATCTTGTCAATCAGCTAAGAGAAAGAAGAAAATATTCAACATTTTAAGTAAAAATGGTAAAAAGACTGATCGTACCTGTCCAGGAATGAGAGGCTCCTTATCATCAATGTCAACCAGAACTTCATCTCTAGGGGTGTGAGTGATTGCCTCTGTTGATGGAAATATACCGTTATTACTGTAAAGTATAATATTTCATTCACATAGGCAAGAACTGTTAATAAAACTGAGCTCCAAGAAAAGCATATGATTCCTGCATTTTTTTAAACTGAATAACTGAATTGTTCTAAATTAGAACAGGTTATTATATCTTTATATACCCTAAATAACAAACACACATTTTCAAATGTACACTGTAAAAAATATTTTTGAAGTTGTAAATAAAAGATCAGTATTTTACAAGAAAAAGTCTTTCTACTTCAAATTTCATGTTTATTTTACTGTTACTTGCTGTTCCTTTGTAACCATTTACTAGCAGTTTCTAAGGAAAACTGTTTCAAAGCCAGTTCTTCAATATCTCAAATATATTTTGATGTGCAGTTAGAAACAGTATGATTGAAATGGTACTTCGTCACTCCCTTATTCAGTGTTGGGGAGTAACTAGTTACATGTGACAGAGTTACGTAATTTAATTACACAATAAATGTAACTCTAATCTTTTAAAGTTACTGAGAAATTACAGTTATGAAAATGTTAACGCTTACAAAAGGAGTTACATCTGAATATTTTTACACACATACAGATTTAATTAATTTCTTTTCCAATTTGCATGGAGTGTTTTAAAATATGAGACACCAATGTTTCAGGAGTTTAGGACACAGAATAGAAGGCATGTTTATTTGATAACGGTTTTATTTCCTATTTGGGTTCATGTATGCTTTACTTTTTAAGATTACCAGTTTTTTGTTAGATGCCAGTTTCCTATGCAAAGATTTAATTTCAAAAACAGCATCATAGCTATTAAACTATAACTTATGGTTTTAAATCAGTATTGAACTTAATGATCTTAAAGTACATCACTTTAATAAAGTAATTGAAATATTACACTACTTGTTGCATCTTTTAATAGGGTAATCTGCAATTACGTTTCCAAAGTAACCTTCCCAACACTGCCCTTATTTCCTCCATCTCACCAAATTCTTCTTCTGTTGGGTCTCTGTCCAGGCTCTCTGTCTGGCAGCGGAACCCATTCAGCGAGTGGACTGTGCACTGGCCCACTACAGGCTTCCTGCCAAACTGACGGTTGTCTATGACCTTAATCACCAACGGGGGCATGTAGAGCTCTTCCTTGGGCAGTCTCTAGTGTGAGGAAGAGGTTACAAAGAGCAAAGATATAAAATAACTTCTAACATAATGACTTGTTTATTTCTCCATTTCAGTTGTTATTCCACAGAACCTTCCTCAGTCTTTCCTCTCGCCCTCTGTGAAAGTATTTCACACCCTAAACTGAGGCAAACATGACACGGTATGGCATAGGGCTGGCCACGACTGACAGTGCAAATAATTTTGCTAGTCATTCAGCATTCTTTCCATGCGATGCCTCCCAGTCTTAGATGAGTATTGGAACGGAATCCAGACTATCTTACGTTTTTGAATTAAGAACTGACGCTTATTGCTGGGGAACATTGTTACTGTGCCAGTCATCACTCATGAACCATCCACCATGTGAAGGACACCATGACCACATTGTATATAAGCCTGTCTCAACTGGTTAGCAGCATGCTGTAACACAACATTTGATATTTTAACCGGATTTTTACATGAAGAATCTGCAAGAAATCTCTGAAGAGGGCTCAGCCAAAGGTCAACTGTATTGTCTTATTTTTTGCATTCAGTCTTGATGAATGCACATAAAGGTTAAAGAAATGATTCACCCAAAAAATGAAAATTAAATGGAAGTTTACTCACTCTCAGGTCATAAAAGATGTAAATGAGTTTGTTAATTGGAATGGATTTGGATTTGCATTTGCATTTGCATTGCATCACTTGCTCACCAACGGATCCTCTGCACTGAATGGGAGCAGTCAGAATGAGAGTCCAAACAGCTGCTAAAAACATCACAATAACCTACAAGTAATGCTGGTAATCCACAGGCCATTAAAATGTTTTAACGTCAAACCGATGTTCCAGCTAAAGTAGGAGTCCTCTAACCATAATATTCTCCAGTTAAAAATTTGTCTCTTCTGAATCAGGAGAAAAAATTAAGCACTGTTTACAAGCGAAAACATTCCTAAGTAGTTCTAAACAAATAGACTTTGATCCGAGAGGAAAAAATTCCAGGATTTTTCTCCAAATAGTGGACTCCAATGGTGGTCAATGGGTTGAAGGTCCCAATTGCAGTTTCAATGCAGCATCAAAGGGCTCTACACAATCCCAGCTAAGGACTAAGGGTCTTACCTAGCGTAACGATTGGTCATTTTCTTAAAACAATAGCAATTGTGACCCTGGACCACAAAACCAGTCTTAAGTCGCTGGGGTATGTTTGTAGCAATAGCCAAAAATACATTGCATGGGTCAAAATTATTGATTTTTCTTTTATGCCAAAAATCATTAGGAAATTAAGTAAAGATCATGTTCCATGAAGATTTTTTGTAAAATTCCTACTGTAAATGTATCAAAATGTAATTTTTGAATAGTAATATGCATTGTTAAGAACCTAATTTGGACAACTTTAAAGGTGATTTTCTCAGGATTTTGATTTTTTTGCACCCTCAGATCCCAGATTTTCAAATAGATGTATCTCGGCCAAATGTTGTCCTATCCTAACAAACCATACATCAACAGAAAGCTTATTTACTGAGCTTTCATATTATATATACATCTCAGTTTTGTAAAATTTAACCTTATGACTGGTTTTGTGGTCCAGGGTCACAATTTATATACTTTTTAACCACAAATTCTCGTCTTGCTCCAACCCGATCTCATGCATACATAATCACATTGGAAAGTTCACGCATGACATAGGTGTAAGAACCGACCCAATGTTTACAAAGCGAATAGGCAAAGTCAAATGGCCTTTACAAAAACAGGTAAAACAACGATGTCGGACGATTTTGAAGTTGGAGGAGAAAATAAGAGTATTCTACCCTACCTTTTTAATGAAGTAATGCATGACATACTGCATGACGTACTGCATGAGCCACACCGTTGACGTGTGCGGTATAGAGGGTTAAAACACATGCGAGAAGCGACTGATGTAAACACAAACATTGACTAGAATGACGATCATCAGTTGCCGCATCGGAGTGGCGCCATAGATGTGTGCAGTGTGTGGTAAGAGATTTATTCATCATACAGTGTAGATAGCTTCACTAGCCTTATGCTGGAGCTGGTTTCAGGCATGTAAATAATATTTAATAATAATGCAATCAGAGTTATATTAAAAATAATCCTGGCACTCCCAAGCTTTACAACGGCATAGAAAAGTGTTTCTCTTCATTAGTCCAAAACAAGTCGATCACATCACATGGCTCTGGAGGGGTCAGTAAAAGCCTCCTTTAGAGATCCGATGTGTTTGTGTAAGAAAAATCCATATATAAAACATAAGAATCACTTTAATCTAGCTTGAAGGGGCATGGCAGGACTGAAACGCCATCTAAGCTGTTCGCCAATTGCAATGCAGTGGGACTGCTAACCAATCAGAACACATTTGTGACCCTGGACCACAAAACCAGTCATTAGGTTAAATTTTACAAAACTGAGATGTATACATCATATGAATACTCAACAAATAAGCTTTCTATTGATATATGGTTTGTTATGATAGGACAATATTTGTTCGAGATTCATCTATTTGAAAATCTGGAATCTGAGGGTGCAAAAAAATCAAAATACTGAGAAAATCACCTTTAAAGTTCTTAACAATGCATATTACTAATCAAAAATTACATTTTGATATATTTACAGTAGGAATTTTACAAAGAATCTTCATGGAACATGATCTTTACTTAATTTCCTAATGATTTTTGGCATAAAAGAAAAATCTAAAATTTTGACCCATGCAATGTATTTTTGGCTATTGCTACAAATATACCCCAGTGACTTAAGACTGGTTTTGTGGTCCAGGGTCACATTTAGTTTTTTGGAAGGCGGACATTCATCAAACCCAGAACTAATCGAGCCATTTGTGACAGCCTGGGGAAAAAGCTATTGTAATAATGTAAATAATGTGAAAAACAATGCATTTTAGGACCCCCTTATTCTTGGATGGCCTAAGGGTGAGTATATTTTCTTTTTTTTTGGTGAACCATTTCTTGAAATCATACCTAATTTCACCTGATTTAGAATTTTTTTCAACAAAATTATGTAGACAGAAAGAAAAGATCCGGAGCTTACGACATCAATGAACAGGATGTTGACATCAAAGTTGGGATTCTTCTTAGTATTTCTGATGACACACGACTGAACCACATGTCCGCCACATTCCACCTGAAGACTGGGAGATGCCACACTGGCCAGCTGGAAACTCTTCAGGTTACGCAAACCCCACGCCAGTATCTAAGAGTTTAAAGGTTAAGTCACATGAGGTGCAAGGTCAAAGGAATCATTGTGTAAAGCAGATAAAAAGAATGGTAGAAAAAAGCAGTCACTCTTTTTTGTAAGGTTCAAATAGATAACCTGAGGTTAGGCCCACCTCAATAGCAGTGCGTTGTAGGACAGGTTTTATCCCCTGCGGCACCATGTAGACATTAGGTTCCCTCTGCGGAGGTGGATAAGGCAAATCAGAGTCCTCTGGCTAAAAATGAAGAGCAAAACATAAAATGAAAAGTTATGAAAGTTATTAAAACAATTAAAAATAGTTTTGTTAATGTAAATAAAGTTGAAAGAAAACAAAATATAAATATTACATAAAAGCTTAAACTAAGCAAAAATTGTAATTGCTGCATTGGCAACTAAACTGAAATAAGTGTAAGTTGAAGCACAAAAACTGCCAGAAATAAACAAAAATGTATTCAAATGGAAATAAAAACTAAAATTGAAATAAAATAAATAAACAGTAATTTTATAATGACAACAAAAGCATATAACAAAATGACTAAAAAAGTAAACTAGAATTAAAATGAAGCTAATTCAAAATATTCAAAATCGTACATAAAGTAAAACTAATATTGATATTCTGCACTTAACTCTATACAACAAACGAGTAAATAGCTGAGGGATTCACAGTTTTAAAAACCATGCAAACTGTTTTCTTCATTTAATTGAAGGAGACAAAGAGTACATTTAGAGGACTCCACTTCACAAGCATTATGTTTCCATTCTTCTATAAGTACATTTGCATGACGCACCCACGTTCAAAAACGGGTGTGAAAACAAACAAGGAATTGGTTACTAATAGCAGCAAAAAAAAGTCAAACACCATGACTTCACATGCCAATCAAAGTTAGCAATCACGCCACATCACACACACACAACGATTAGCCAGGACTGTGTTGTGCCAGTGCAATTGTTTGATGAATGGTACTACTGTTGAATACAATGGTGCTCTGTGCAAGGGGACCTTTGGAGATACGCTTCAGTCATGGAGAATTAGACTATGTAATGTCTAACTTCATTAAGCTAAGGCAAGGATTTAAAAGAACGTCATTAAAACAGACACACCTTTAAGGAAGCAAGGCTAATCTACTTGATAAATGAGAACATTTTCCGACGGTTATACAAACCCAAGACTCAACATGCTCAAGTCTTTAGATACAAACAAATTATTTTGGAAAGGCCACTCTGTTCAAAGGTCAAACAAAATTAATTACATCCTAGTAGGGATGCACGATATTTATTGCATTTCCGTTTACATTCATGTATTTGGCAAATGCTTTTATCCGAAGCTAATTACTGTACATTCCATTCAAGGTACACAATTTATCCGTTTATCCCTAGAAATCAAACCTATGATCTTGCTAGCAATATTCTCTTCTGTTTGAACAGCAGGAATTAAAAAATACCACAAAATGGTACCACACTTCTATTTTCATACTGTAAAAAAATGATATGATCAATAAGTAATGGAAACATGTTTTTCTAAAGTTTTAACTGTCAACAAACGAAAATCGGCACACTGCCACTGCTGCTCTTTTATTAAAAACACAACATTTCGAACAAAAAGGTCTTTGTCGGGTCAGGCAAAAAAAAAAGACCTGACCAAGACCTTTATTGGTTGAAACGTTTTTTTGAGCAGCATTGTGCCGATTTTTGTTTGTTGACAGTTAAAAAATGTCATATTACACTTTCTTCATTTTCAAAAAATTTAACTCAACAAATGAATTCAACTAATTTCGACTTTATTTTTAAGTTATTCAAGATTTAACTTGATATTTTGAGTCAAATTCAATGTAATTTCTATAACGCTTTATACAATACAGATTATGTCAATCCTTAAGGTCATTGCACACTGAGTCTGAAATTTTCAAATGCGTTTTTTCAGATGTTTCATATTCGTCATCCTTTCCTATTAAAATGCTTGCTATGGATGCAAAAACGCAGAAAATCGAACCCTATCCGATTTTTTATGGCGGACGAAAGTTTCGGAGGCAGTGTGTAAATTCGATTGACATAACGTGAGGTCGTATTTATTTTTTAACATGCAAAAATTTCGGACGAAAATTTCGGACTCAGTTTGCAATGGCCTTTAGTGTTAAAAAGCAAAATAAGATTTCAATGATGAAATGAAAAATTCAATTCTGTTGTAAAGAACAACAGTGACAACAGTGAACAGTCAATTTTTCAGTTAAAGTCGTTTATTGTTGATTCAGGTTAGTTTAATTACTGTGTAAAGTTCATCAGTGTCATCGTCCAGCTTAGTTCATCCAACAGTGACTTTGTAATCAAGTCACAAAATGTATCGGACCAATTTGAATTCTACACAGAATGGTACCCTGGACCACAAAACCAGTACATTGTATGGGTCAAAATTTATTGATTTTGCTTTTATGCCAAAAATTATTAGAATATTAAGTAAAGATCCTGTTCCATTAATATATTTTGTAACTTTCCTACTGTATATCAAAACTAAATTCTTGATTAGTAATATGCATTGCTAAGAAGTTCATTTGGACAACTTTAAAGGTGATTTTCTTAATATTTTGCTCCCTCAGATTCCAGATGTTCAAATAATTGTATCGTAGCCAAATATTGCCCTATTCTACCAAACCATACATCAATAGAAAGCTTATTTATTTCTCAATTTAAAAAATTGATCATTTTGACTGGTTTTGTGGTCCATTGTATAGCAATATGGATATGATTGTGGCTGTCATATGCTGTCAAATGCAGCTTTACTGAGCTCAACAACTTTGGCCCGAGTTGTGATAAAACAAAACGCTATTGGCTATTTAAAAAAGGAGGCAGGACTGCTTGATAAGTCCCGTCTGCTTTCCTGTTTCAGCTGAAATTAAGTCAACACATGGAATAACGCTGCGTGTTTCAAAGCACTTCAGTGAATATTTCAGTTGTATTATTTCATAATCAGTCACTTAATATCAGTGCATCCCTAGATGTTAATAATATCATGCTGTTATTTCCAGCAAAACAAAGACAGTAATGTGGAGTACAGAGGGAAAGGGAAAGCGCAAGCCCTTGAACCATGTTTTCATTTACTATTGGCGACACAAAAATGTTTATGTCCCTAGTGTGTTTGTATCTAATGAAGAGCAGCTATTATCCAGTCTAATAGCAGCATGTTAGTTCCACCATTAGTCTATCACTGTGTCTTTTTAAAATGCCACTGCAGAACAATAGAAATCTTTGTGCAGATGAAGCAGAATCCCATAGATAGGAGAGCAGGGAATACAGCCGGATCAGAAAGGCCTCTTAATTTCCAAGCCACCTCCCACAAGATTTTGTCCTTGGCAAACCATATAAAAATCAAGGAGGTGCATAGAAGTACACAGAGTTCTGGAGGAATCTACCCACCAGCGATAAAACAAAAAAATCTAGATCTCAACACTCCATATCCACAGCCTAATGAAAACCACTGGGAGTAGAACTAACTATACTGGGTTCCAGCTCAGTATCATCCACACTGAGTTGAGTTGTAACACTTGAAGAAATTCTTGGCCAATATAAATGTCTAAATGACCTTTGTAATCATTAGTTTTTGTTTTAAATGATGGAACCACATGCTCTGTGTCTGTGTGTGTGTGTGTTTCACTGTGTTTTTGCTAAGTACAGCAAAATGTGTTCGTGCATGTGCATGCATGCTGAATTGTACCCATTGCTGATGACTGTCAGAGAGGAACCCTGGAAGCACAAGCTTGAAGATGCCCAAAATAAACAGAGAGGGAAAAATGAAAGAGAGAACAGGAAAGAGATTGCAAATAAGATTCATTGTCTATTCACAAAATCCTCTACCAACACTTACCTCATCCATGATATGTGAGGGTGGTATAATATCCCCCTGGGAAAAAAAGTAGAAGAAAAAGAAGAAGAAAAAGACCTTTAAAATCAAATAAATAAAGTGTTACTGTGTGGGCATTTGTTTGTGTGTGTGCGTGGGTGGGTGGTTTGACTGTTCTCTAAGGGTTCACTTTAATTCAATTTCCCTGTGATTATCCCACTCTAACTGATGCCAGCTGGACAGGTCTGGACTGGGTGGGGCCTCTGGCACTTTTAAACTCCACTGGCATCTCCAATCAGTCTCCTGGCTGTCTGCATTGCCCAGACAGGGCCGCTTGCCTGAACTGAGGGCTGCTGAGCGGTGCCAGTCTCCAAACAGACTGGGCTAGTGAAACCGGTTCAGATACAGTGATGTTTATGTCATTTACAGCAGCTCTATCCAATTACTCAGTCGTGCTTGACTGAGAGAACAGGGAGTAACGATGAGGATAGGACGTGTGTGCGTGTTTGTGCATTTTTTAAAGAAAGCAAAGGAAAAAAAGATGGGCAACTAAGAAATATGACTAACCTCTTGACCGGGGATGTGATGAACTGCAGGCTGCGAAGAAAGGAAGAAAGAAGGAATGAAGAGCAATGACTAAATTATTTCGTACTGTAAAAACTGAGAGCGGTTTTGCATTTTAAATCATATGTTGTCAGACGCTATGCATACAAATACAACTGCGTGGGTGAAGGAGCCACTAAACTTCCTCTGCGGTGCTGGAGAAGCTGTGATATGTGCCATGTAAACACTTGTGGGTTAAACTCATCACAAAAGCATTTCTTTCAACAGAGATGCTGCAGACAACAGCTGGGCTAGATGTGTCTGGAAGATGCAAAGAATCCCACAGAATCATCATTGAGGTCATTTTAATTGTGAAGGACGGTGACCTTTATAACCTTATGTCATTTGTTATTTACAAGGAGACTGGAAATTGGAAAATGAAGGCCATGGATGCCAGGTACAATATTGCAAATGATGACTGTGAGGATGAAAGTTCATACAGCTCTTACTTTTTCTCTGCGGATCAGCTCGAAAGCAGCAAGCAGTTCTCCAGCAGGCTTCCCAGCTTTCTGGATGGGATACCAGGCGAGGCGAGGGGACGACACCATTGATGGTTGGCAAACACAACGGCCCATAAACTCATCAGCTCCCTGCAGGAGTCAAATAACTTATCAAGCATTTTCTGTTTTATAGACATTAAATGAAATCTGACATCAGTCTGAGCCTCCAACTGCATGTTATTAAGAGATTTATTTGAGACGTTTAGTAGCAAGCAAACTTGATATTCATAGTCTTAGCTTTTTGTCTGTGAAATACTAGTTTAACACTACTACTTTATTTGATTTTGCTTCACTTTTTAATTGGAATGTTAGTCTATTCTTGTGGTGTCATCAAATTTTGAAATTATCCTGTCTCTAAATGAAATATAAAAACAAAAAGGACAGTGCTTGGTCACTTTATATGTTGGCAGACATGTATATACATTATTAGTATATAAAGGACAGCCTTCAGTATACGCACTTCCCATTGAAGAACATTCAGTGAAGAGAGTCAGTGAATGAAATGTCACGTTTCTGCATTGTGCTTTGAAAAACGGCAGCGAATAGCCTATAACTATGCTTTCAGTTCGAATATAAATCTTATGCAGTATTACAGTTTGTCGATCTAAAATGGTATTTTCTTATTTTGGTTGCACATGCGGACCGGCGGACCACTTATGTGCACCCCTGAATATAACACAGTAACTATAACAGTATTTATAACACTTAATATTTTAATATTGTTCTGTAGTCCTGCTTATATTTAAAACCTGTTTGTTTTAATAATTGTAAAATGCAATGAATTGAAGTTTATGCAGTGGAGACATGATTATTATGATTATTAATTTGTTTTGTGCTTTTGTAATTTTCATTAGTTAGGGATTTAGATAAATTTTTAATCTGTTATAGTTTTAGGAATTTTAGTACTTTTAGTACTTTAAGCAACATTTTATTACAAAACATTAAAATATTCTAGTTTTTTATATTTTATTTTATAGTTTTAGTTTTACTTAATGATAACAACAACATTGTTTTAAGAAGTGCAAAATATAATACCACCTTTGACAGATTTTAAAAGTTCATTTTTAAATCGGGTGCAAAAAAAAATCTCGTAATAGTGTCTTTTTCACGCTAGCGACCCGAGTTCGAATCCATCTTTTGCCGAACTCATTATTCTCCCTTTTCACATTACATATCAACAAATCAGAAAGTCATTTATTTTCAATAAAATGAAGAAAATAATCGAAAAGTGGAACATAAAGTGTCTTATGGGTGTTTATCTGTTAGGGTTAGGTGTATGAGGGGCTTTACTGTCCCAATAAGGCAGCATCCATTTCATATTTTTAATAAAAACGGTAACTTACACTCAATACGTTATTATTGCATACTGTTTTAGAATGTACTACAATACTGAGGTGCAAATATCTGCCACTAATTGCACTAAGTAGTATAACTAGCATCTAACTAATATTATTTCAAAGAAAATACTGCTATTTTTACATAGTGCAAATAGAATCTATTAAAAATCATCAAAATTTATCAAAATCCATTATTTGAACATAATTTTGTCCAACAGTTACACAGACTTCAGTCTTTCCTCATTAAATGATACAGTATGAGTTATACTTGCACGGTGTTATGACTTCAGAGCGAGCAGACTTTGATATTGATCAGATAATTTCCGTCTTTCTGTCTTGGTTCTTGACCTGAATAAACTCTAAACTAGACTAGACTTCATGTCACTTGTCAAAAGTCTAATTTGACAATAAACACCCATTTATAAAATAACACATACAAACACAATAAAAACTCACATAGGTGTCCTGATCATACAGTTCCACCACAATCTGTGGAGGGTTCCTCTCGCTCACAAGATGGTCTCCAAATATTTCCACTTCATAAAAGATGAGGGTCTGGTCCCAGGTGGGATTGAGTGTGTTCCGAACAGTCACTGTCTTCTGGCTCTGATGCAGGAAGGACACGATGGCATAGGCATCTAATCACAGAGTCAAGGAGTCAAAGGTCAATGAATTGCATCTCATTTTTATGTCAGAATGAGTGATGAAGTATGGCATGAGTTGCAAGTTCACATAGCATGGGTAAATGAGATCTAAACTGTCAACTGAAACGAGAAAGACTTCACCAGGTCAAACGGAGGTGATTGCCACATAGATGGCTAAATGAAATGGAAAGAACTGCATCAAGAGTTAGGAAAGATGTGCAGCCATCCACTCATTGAAGTCTGTTTGCCATCAAGACTGGGGCAGTGATTCAGTACATTCTCCTCAGAACAAGACTTTCAATGCATCAGTAAACACAATAAACACAAGCATTTCTGTTTTTATTTGGTTCTGTAATGAGGGTGACTTTGCCAAGAATATAACATCAATTATGGAAGTGAAAAGAACCAGAGATACCCTGAGTTATGGCGCAGGGAGGGTGAGACCATTTTTGAACTTTAGTAGGTCTATGTAATGTCTGAAAGATGATGTGTGGTTGTAAGACAGAGAAAGGGGGAAAAAGATGAGTGAGTTAGCCAATGCATGTGCATGTGTGAGTGTTTATGTATTTAAGTGAGGGTTTTAAAGAGATAGTTCACTCAAAAATGAAAATTCTGTCACTGCCATTAGAAATCTGTATGCAATAAAATGGGGGGGGGGGGGGTTAAATTAAATAGAAATGATGAACAATGTGCCTGCTGTTCTTCTACAAAATGCTAAAAGTTCATATAAGCTGATAGTGGACAAAGCATGCAATTGTGTTTATTTTGATCCAGCGGTTATGTTAAATGTTAAACCTTTCAGGTAGATTTTTTTTTAAACTAAAAAATGACTATATTTCTTGCTTAAAACGAACCGAAAAAATGTCAAAAGTTTACATACACCTTGCAGAATCTGCAAAATGTTAATTATTTTACCAAAATAAGAGAGATCATACAAAATGCATGCTATTTTATTTTATTTAGTACTGACCTGAATAAGTATTTCACATAAAAGACGTTTACATATAGTCCACAAAAGAAAAAGAAAAAAGTAGAATTTATAAAAACAACCTTGTTCAAAAGTTTACATACACTTGATTCTTTATACTGTGTTGTTACCTAAATGAACCACAGCTGTGTTTTTTTGTTGTTTATTTAGTAAGAGTTGGCTATGAGTCCTAAACAGATAAACTGCCCACAAATTCTTTGGTTTTTCAGCATTTTTGTGTATTTGAACCCTTTCCAACAATGACTGTATGATTTTGAGACTCATCTGCTATTACAGATGGTTAAAATGCTCACTGATGCTTCAGAAAGAAACACAATGCATTAAGAGCCGGGGGTTTAAACCTTTGAACAGAATGAAGATGTGCACATTTTATGTTACCTAAATTTTTTTTTTTTATTTAGTACTGCCCTTCAGAAGCTACAGAAGAAACGTTACCAATGTGCAATGTTAGTTGCACATTGTTGGAAAAGGTTCAAAAAGAATTTGTGGGACCTGAAGGATTTTTCTGAAGGACTGCAAGCAGTTTAACTGTTTAAGACAAAGGGACTCATGAACAACTATCACAAAAAAACAAAAACAAAAAATAAACAGCCGTGGATCATTCAGGTAACAACGCAGTATTAAGAATCAAGAGTATGTAAACTTTTGAAAGGTCATTTTTATAAATTCAACTATTATTTTCTTTTGTGGAATAACTTACTCAGGTCAGTACTAAATAAAAAATAACATGCATTTTGTATGATCCTTCCTTTTTTTGATAAAATTTTGCAGATTTCTTTTGACCTCAACTGTAAGTTGGAAATTAACATTAATATGTTCTAATAATTAAATTAATTAATTAAATAGATTAATAAATGTTCACCTTTTGATAATTGCTGATGCCTCTAGTAATTATATGTCTGATTTTTACAGCCTATTTTTGGTTCATTTTAAGTAAGCCATATAGTAATTTATAAAGAATAGTTTTAACCCAGAGCTGCATATTTCGCACAGCACTTGGTTGTATTTAACACAGCATTTTTAGAATGTAACAGCATATGAGTTTTTAATGAGGGTGAGTAAATAAATCACAGAATTTTTATTTTTGGTAAACTATTCCTTTAAAATACACAACATTTAAATAAACATATGCACTCAAGGTGCTGAAAAATAAGAGAGTGACATCAACTACTTAGGAATGCTAGAAATTGGAGGGACAGTCAAAGTTTATTATTTCAGTCGATGTAAAACAGCCTCAGTGGGATAGTTTCACTTGGGAGGGAGTAACAGACACTTTTCCCAGCTCTTATTATACTAGCCTAGTTACACATACACACACACACACACACACACACACACACACACACACAACTTCCTACTTCCCACAAACACAGTGGCTCAAATAAACAAAGGGATAAACAAGCTATGGGGAGCGTGCACTGTTACCCAGGAGCCAATGGGAAATAAACACAGGCAGTGTCTAATCTGGCTGCTTACAGTGAACAGTAAATAAACCGTCTTCCCCAAGGGCATTGTGGGACTGGACATGTCGACGGCTGCCCACGTGTACAACTCAAACATGATGCATGACCCTTGGGAACAATGACATGCTCAAAGAAAACAGGGAAAGGCAACCAAGAAATTTGGCTGTAGATCATTTCCCATATATCAATACTATAGTGTTTAACTGTGCAGAAATCTTATTCAGATGCATGTTAGTGAAATGTACAGAAAGACAAACAGATAGATAGCTTTTTCTGATATCTGACGTTAACACAGAGAGGCCTACAGCCATGTAGCATCTGGCCCAAACCTCTGACTTCCTCTAATCCCCCTCCAGTAGCCAAAGCACTGATGCAGCCCTACATTTTTCCCTCCTTTATAAATATTGCGGTCCATCGATCATTTCCCTTTACAAAACTCCGTCTCATGCGCACCAAGGACAAGTGATTTCTGCCTCCAGCTTGATTTATTCATTTTCCTCAGAGCTCAGAACCCTTTAAAAGATCTAGGCTGGGTTTTGTGCATCAGGAGACCGACCCAAAACTATTTGTAGATTTGTAATCAGAGCGCCAGACTGGTCTGATTTATACCAGGCCTGTATTTTTAAAAGGATCCTCAATGTTTTTTCATCTGTGCTTGCGGGTTCAGAATGAACCTTAAACGCGTAGCCCGGGTAGCTACATTTCCAAGATTTCGCAAAAAACAAAAAACAATATACTTCAGATCTTTCTCCACCTTAACGTCCCTTTTCTTTTTTTTTTCCTTTTCATCCTTGTCCGCTTTGTTCCCATTTTTAGACTATGGTTTTTCCATGCAAAGGAGATTTATACCAGACATGTCTAATGGGTGATAACCAGCAGGCGTATTTTGCCTGCATTTTAATGATGTGGAGCACTCTGGGTTAAAAATTTCACTACCACAACTTAGAGCTTTAGACCATGGCAAAAGACTCGCTATGGTTTAAAGGGGGTGAAATACTGCTCTGGCGTTGCCAAGAAAGTTCTTTTATACTTGACTTTTTAAGTGACTGTTTTTTCGCCAACATCAATAATCAGTGTCACATTTTGAACGAAAACTCGCTTCATGTTTATTAATAGGTAATATTAATATAAGGTAATAACAAGGCCCACACGGAATCTGCGCATTTATGAGGGGAATTCTGTGCAATGGATTTAAATATGGTAAAATGGCTTAAACAGAGCTGAAAACACTACACTTATTGGTAGCTGAAATACATTTATGAATAGCTCTTTGAAATTATATTATAAAAAGGAAAAGCAATAAACAAACTAGTGTTGTCAAAAGTAGTCAAAAGTACTGATTTTGGTACCAGTCGGTAGCCAATCACAGACATATCTGTTGAGCACGTGAACACAATGGCCAATCAGAGGTGTTTAAGAATTTGCTCGACAGCGCTCAAAACGTTATCGGGAAACGGTGGTATCATTAGGGCTGTTTGATTCAAAATTTTTTGGAATTGAGTCCGATTCCTGGTTCAGTTCCAAGAATCGATTCCTCACTGTTGTTTTCAATTCTCTTTCAATTAGTTTTTTAGATTAAAGGAACCTCATTTCGCCATTACTGCAGGGTATAAAGATGGTAGAAAGAAGCCTTCTCATAATATGAAGCTTTATTTGTAATAATTATGATACATTTCTGTAGCTCGGATTGATTTTAAATTGTAATTTTGTCTGCATTGCCCATGAAATTAGTCATAGCCCACAGCTCAGCAGTGGACATGCGTTTATTGCAAGAATGGAACAAGACATGAAGTGTCTAAAATACATGTGCACAAACAAAATAACTAGAACATTAACAACACCACTGATAAGAGCTCATGGTTTATCTGTCAATCAGATGCTTTCGGCTACTGATCTGTGCTCTCGGCGTTTTCTTTCAGAATGATCATTGGCTTATAGAAAGGTTGAAAAATAGCATTTTATTTAAGATAGAAATAAGATCAAAACCCTCAATCACGTCATGATCTATTCTGTCATGCAGCGCTCAAAATTGTGGACAACATAGCTAAGCCAGGTCCACCGTAAAATAATGTCTGAATTGTTTTTTGAACTGGTTCATTAAAACGATCTATCAGAAAGAAACTTTTGTGGAAACAAATCAGACTTCTATACACTATTAGCGAGCAAGAGGTGAATTAATGGATGCTTCTCAAATGGAAGTACCGAGTACCGACTCGTTTTTATTCAGTTTATTTTCATGAATCGGCGATCAGCGATGTTTGATGACGTAGAAGCCAAGATATGCAGCCCTCGGAGGATGCAGCCTTCTATTTGAGAGGCACCCATAGATAAGCTTCGTTGAACTGAAAACGGCCTTCAACGAGGAGTTGACTCCCCTTGATGGGATTGATTCCAAACTTTGTAATCGACTCTCAAGAATCGATTCTTTTCTGGAATCGAATCCCAGCCCTAGGTATTGTCACATTTTTAAAATTTCAGTACCGACTGGTACCGAAGTGACAACACTACAAACTAGGGTGAGTTCTAGGGATGCCCCCTAATAGTCGACTAATCTTTGGTTGACGAGAAGAGGCTTGGTGAAATATGGCTTTTCATCTGAAAATATGTAAGTAGTAGCATCTTTACATGCCCGCTTAATCTAATGTTAACCTAGAAAAATGTGCGCTATTCGAGTGTCTGTGTGGAGTGCGGAAGCAGAATAGTAGGAGGCGCTGCTGCGGTCACTTGCTCCTAAAATACTCCGTCGTTTTAAATCTGTAAAGACTCTATGTTTATTTGTGTGCACTCACAATAACAACAAAACATTGCACTTTTGTAAAATCATGAAGGCAAACAGATGCGCTTTCTGCCGTCTAGGTCCCTGAGCTTAAACGCATCATAACATAAATAAGTGAAACTCTGTGTATGCTTGCCTTACAGACATGAAAAATATATATAGAGAGAGTGAAATTAATTAATTCCAATTTGAAAACAAATATTCTCAGATTACATAATTTGTATGAAACATCCAATACTGTGGAGATGACAAGTCAGTGTCATCAACTTCATCTCTTAGGCCTAAAACAAAGCACTATACCCAGACAGGTTTCACAAACAATGCTTAAACCTAGTCCCAGACTAAAATGTAAGTCTGAGCTGCTTCAGCTCAGAGAAATTTGCACTGACTGATCTTAAAATATATCAGTGTCTTTGTTTTGTCTCAAGATGAACACCAGTAATGTTTTTTAGGCACAAAACTATGGCCTAATCCTGGCTTAGTCTAAGCCCTGTCTGTAAAACCAGGGCTTAGTTTATCAATAAATTATTAAAATGGTAATGCAGCCTCCTTACTGTTTTTCCCTAACACATTCATAATAATTACTTCTGCCGGTGCGCTGTGGTGAGATTTATGTGTGTTTATAGGCAACTAAAGGCTCATTATTATGATTTAAATTATTTATTAATAAACCGGCGATTAGTCAACTAATCTCTTAAAATGGACAACTACTAGTCGACCAGAAAAGTCGTGGGCAGCCCTAGTGGGTTCATTGAAACATTAAAAACAACTTCATAGCAAATTCTTGTTCTAAAGAGTTATAGAAAAGTATTACAAAAAAACAAAAGAAGAACTTTTTTCTACTAGCAACAACTGCAAAACCAGAAAAGATTTTTACCTGAAGTGTGAGTTTAGACAATTTACCTCGGCATCTGCTGCTCTAACCTCAATCCCACAATTAAATCACTTCCTTTGACCCGACAAAACTTCACATGTGCCTCAAGGATAAAAAGTACATGCAGTGCACGTGCTTTATGTGCACTTGTTTTGTTACTTTCCAAGGACTCAAGTCATGGATTTCTTATGAAAAATTAGCTTGGCAAAAAAGGAACTAGCGCCAGTATATCAGAAAGAAAAATGGCAGAGCACAGCAACAAATTCAGCATATAATGTCTCATTTTGATTAGTCTTTTTTTCAGGGCTTTTCACTTTTTAAAGTTCAGAAAGTCATTGGGAGAGAAAGCAGGCTAATGGGATATGTTGCAAGCAGGATTAGACCAACATAAGAGCAACAGCATCAGAGCTCATGCATTAACCACTAGACCATGGCTCTGACTTGATTAGATTTACTGTATATGCTGCCAATGTGTTCTCTCGTTGACACCAGTGTAAATCTATTTCATTTCGCTTCTCTCTGGGCTACACTTGACCCGAACTGCCTCGGTCCAGTCAGTGCCAGGCACAATATTTCACCCCCTCTGACGTAAGCTCAGTTACGGTTCTTCTACCATTACATCTCAAAGACTTCACTTTTATGATTTTGTTATTTATAAATTGCCCCTATTATTCAAGGCAACACTGACCCTTTTTTTTTTTTTTAGAGAAATTCATAAAATCGCAATTGTGTCGTGTTACGCTATTGCTCTCAATATGCTTCACATTAGGATTACCCATTGACCTCAATTTGTGTCACTGCATGACCTGGAAATATGTAACTTATTGTATGTTAACTTGTGCAAAATGTCATTGCAGCTGGCAGAGCGCACTTCATGCCATGTGGTATTGTAGTAAATGTCTTTAAAAGCAGATTTCGCCGATGCCTGCTGTGTGTCTCAATGTCACGCTAGTGCTGCGCTCAAAAGAGAATGTTACTCAGAATCCATGCAAATAACCACAGTTTTAAGACCAGTGCAAGACGTGTAGATTCAGCCAAAATAAATGCAGCTGCTTTACAAAATGAATGACTGGTGCATATATTTCTTGGTACTATGCATAGCTTTGATCAGATTTTAAGCAACAAGACTGAGCAGCCTACACTGCTTTTGTTTATTTTTTAAGGTTTTGACCTCGGAAAATCTGATTTACAAAAGGGTTGGGCAAAAAAAAAAAATCACTACCTTTCCAAATTCAAGAGTCAGTGAGATTTCATTTTTTTGGATTTTTTTTTTGGAAATAAACAATACTTTTATTTTAGAAGAGTGCATTAAATTGACCAAAAGCATCAGTAACAACATTCATAATGTTCATAATAATGGTTAATATAAAAAAATAAAAATATTAAAATAAATGAATAAAAAAAAAAATTCAACTTCATTTAATTCTGAATTGTACACAACCCTAGATTTGTCTGTAATAGTTATGTTTGGGTAATGCATCTACCTTTTCCACTCGCTCACAGTGAAGCTGGTATATGCTCACCTGAGAAACTGTCTTTATCCATTGCCAGCAAGTCTCTGGCCTGATACAAGTAACATCGTAAATGATACAGGGTCCCATCTGAAGAATCAAGCAGAAAAACTTGTAGTTTAAGCCATCATTATTTTAAATGAAGTAAGAAAACTGCCATGTTTGACTCACTATCGAAGAAGCAGGAGATGGTTGGGCGGTTGACACCAAAGGTTGTTGTAACTGGCTTATCGTCATTCTTTTCATCAATAATGCTGCTCTGTTGACAAAAAAAGGAAAAAAAAAAACACTGTGAGACACATTATGTTCCTTCAACCTAAACAGTAGACTCGCACATTTTGGAGATGGGACAAGACAAGGCATTCATGTTGGATCAGATATCACAATATTCCGACCAGAAGGGTAAACAGAGTATGTGTTAATGATGACTCTGCTGTCAGTTGTGGAAAAGGCAACCGTATATGCACCACAAACCACTGGCATGAAGTGATTACATGTCATGGCCTCAAGACACTCAAATATCATTTTGTCACATACAGAAATTCTGACCTTCTCTGAATAAAATGCCTGATTATGTCTCTTAACCAGACAGAAACTGCTATGTCATTTGTGGCTCACTATATTTACATAACCCAATACCCTTGTACGGTTTTGGAGTAAAAAAGAAAAGAAAAACACCCTCCAAAGTGCCCTCTAAAACAAGAAGAGAATTTGGAATTCAATCCCAGCCAGTAGCTGTGTAGTGCAAGCAAACGCTGAATCGCTATTTTAAATGTCACATTGTTTGCACACAGCTTTTAGCACCAAGCAAGCAAGCTGAGGTATAATGAAATCTGCTGACTTATTAGTCTGAAATTAGTCTGACTTACTGTATTTTGGTGAACTCATTCGTCCTGTGTGCTATCTCTGTGTGTAACAGTGGAAAGTCTGATTCATTCTGAATCAGTTTGTCCTAAACAACTATCTTTCTTATGTAGCATTCAAAAATCTGATTCATTGTAGTGAATTGATTAATACTAAATGGCTCTGTCTTATATGTAGAGGTTGAAAGTCTGATTTTTTTCTATTGAATCGAGTCTTAAACTGCTCTCTATTTCATATATGTAGTGAAAAATCTGATTAATTCTAGTGAATCGATTAATCCTAAATGGCTCAATCTTATACATAGCAAATGGAAAGTCTAATTCACTCAACTCTGGCTCTCTTTCATATGTAGAGGTGGAAAGTCAGTTTTTCTATTGAATCGGTTCATCTTAAATTGCTATAAATCTCATATGTAGCAGTTCTGATTCAATCTGAATCAGTTTGCACTAAACAAAAAAAACTCTCTTTCAGCAGTGATTTATTATAGTGAATCAATTCATTCTAAATGGCTGTCCTTCATATGTAGATTTGCAAAGTCTGACTCATTTTAGTGAATCATTTGTCTTAAATGGCACTCTATCTCTCATATGTAGCACTGAAAAGTCTGATTCATTAAAGTTAAACAATTTATGCTAAACAGCACTGTCTTATATTAAGCAGTGACAAGTCAGTCTGATTCATTTAAGTGAATTGATTAATTCTAAAAGTCTCTCCCTCATATGTAGAGGTGGAAAGTCACATTTTTTCCTATTGAATCGGTTCACCTTAATCTGCTCTCTATCTCTTATGTAGTAGTGAAAAGTCTGATTCATTCTAGTGAATCAGTTCATTCTAAATGACTCCCTAATATGTAGATTTGCAAAGTCTAATTCATTCTAGTCAATCAATTCATCCTAAACGGCTCTCTCTCATACGTAGAGGTAGAAAGTCAGATTTTTTATATTGAATCTGTTCGTCTTAAACCGCTCTCTATCGTATATGTAGCATTGGAAAGCCTCATTCATTCTGAATCAGTTTGTCCTAAAAAAAACCCTCTTATTTATAAGTAGCGGTGAAAAGTCTTATTCATTATAGTGAATAAATGTATTCTAATTGGCTCTCCTTTATATGTAGATTTTTTTAAAGTCTAATTCATTCTGAATTAGTTTGTCCTAGAAAAACTCTTACTGCAGTAAAAAGTCATTCTAGTGAATCATTTGTTGTAAACTGCACTCTATCTCTCAAACAATTCATGCTAAATAGCATTAATTCAAATTAGTCTGACTTATTTTGGTGAACTGATTAGTCCTGCGTTCTCTATGTGTAACAGTGATTCATTCTGAATCAGTTTGTCCTAAACAACTATCTTATGTAGCAGTCAAAAATCTGATGCGTTGTAGTGAATCGATTAATACTAAATGGCTCTCTCTTATATGTAGAGGTTAAAAGTCTGATTTTTCTACTGAATTGATTCGTCTAAAAACGAATGATTCACAAACAATTCATGCTAAACAGCACTCACTTATATTAAGCAGTGAAAAATCTGATTCATTCTAGTGAACTGGCTGGTCATAAACAACTCTCATATATAGAGGTGGAAAGTCAGATTTTTTAATTGAATCAATTCATCTTAAATGTCTCTCTATCTCATATGTAGCAGTTGAAAGTCTGTATTAAATTAGACTCTCTTTCAGCAGTGAAAAGTCTGATTCATTGTAGTGAATCATTTGTTCTAAACTGCACACTATCTCTCAAACAATTCATGCTAAACTCTGCACTCGCTTATATTAAGCAGTGATAAATCTGATTCATTCTAGTGAACTGGTTGGTCAAAAACACCTTCCTCTCATTTGTACAGGAGGAAAGTCTATTTTTTTTATTGAATTGATTCGTCTTAAACTGATCTCATATGTAGCAGTTGAAAGTCTGATTTATTTTTAATTAGTTTGACCTTAAAAAAACAAAACTCCTGATTCATTCTAGCGAATCAATTCATTCTAAATGGCTCTCCTTCATATAAAGATTAATTTTAGTAAATCATTTGGGTTAAACTGCACTTTATTTCTCATATGTATATAAAAGTCATATGGGAATAACTGAAAATGACTAAATTAAGTATTTGATGCTTATAATTGATGTCTTTGGGTCAGAGTTTTTAGGTTCACCTTTGCAAGGCACTGGGGCCTTTCACTTGCACCATGGATCCATTCCAGACCCTCGTCAACTCAAGTTCTCAAGCCAGCCAAGCCCACATGACATTTCGTGCCAAAACTGCCTGGAATAGATCCGTAACAATGGACCCAGCGGACCAGACTATGAGTAAAAGAATAAGCATACTAACTAGGCTTTATGCATACATCGCTTTCACACTCACTGTTCCATCTCTGTCTCCCTGTAAATGATATCCCATGATGCCCCTATTTTACCAGGCTGATTCCACTTTGCTTGCCCAGTCCCTCTCAGCACCTCCGATTCGGCCAAGCTCAAAGCCCTCCACACCCATTCTCGCCTTTGCCTCGTCTAAATTGCATCTCACCCTCGTTTGATTCTCTCTGATCACTTTCCTTTCCTTCCATTACTGTCTCTCTTTGTAAATCTCAACCCAATTCCAGCTCTACATCAGTCAAACAGTCAACCCTCATTACCAGCGAACACTCCAAGGAAAAGATGGCCGCCGGCCCCGTCTTTTCTAACGGCTCCATACGACACCTCCAGCGCCGGCGACGGAAGGAGTCAGTCTTCCTCTGTTTAAGGTGAAACTTCCAGCCAAATAAAGAGGCGTATTCCCAGCCCTCGCGCTCCGACTCGTCCGGACGCTGCTGTAGAAAAGTGGGCACACACAGAGGAAGACCAATTTATATAAATGAATTTGATTACATTAAAGTATTATTCTCATATGCAGGTTCTGTATGATCCTAACCAGCTGTGCACAGTACAATAAAAATAAAAAAGACAAATAGCAGACATCAGGATCTTTAGGTTAGTGAGGAAAGGATTAGTGAGGAATTAGAGTTATCTAATAGAGTAGAACGATGGGAGGAACAACTAGACTAATGTTTTAAAATCTATGCTTGAAGAGTGCCACCATGAGGACAACTGATTTAACTCTCAGTGACTCTCAAATGCACATGGACACAAATATATAAGTGATCTAAATATCTAAATGATAGATGATAAGAACTGCTTAAAATAATGCTAAAAGACCTTATGTTAATGTGAACGTGTCAACTAAATTTTTTCTATTTACCCTCTGGGATCTGAGGGGGTTTTGGGGCTCTGGAGAAGTTTTGACATGCCCTGAGGATCATGTGAGCTTTGCCTTCACAGAAATCATCAAATTACATTTTAAAATGTATTTAAAAGCAGGTGTGTTAAATTGTAATAACATTTCACAATATTACTGTTTTACAGACTTAAAAATATATTTAAATCCTATCCCCAAACTTTTGAATAATAGTGAATTATCTGTCATTTAGTTGTCCAAATGTTCATTTTAGGTCAATTATATAATCGAAACCACCTTCTGAACCCAAACCTCTCTGTCAGACACTCAACAGTCCTACTTGTTTCTTGCATAGAACCAAATATAAACACACTGAGCCTCATTCATGAAACACGAGCAGAACAAATTTGTGTGTAAATCGTTCGAAAATCCATTCTTATGTAAACTGTCGCATTGAATTGAATGTGACAATTTATGTAAGAAAAGATTTAGGAATGATTTAACACAAAATTTCTTCTGCTCGTGTTTCATAAATGAGGCCCAGCTCTGCGAAATTATTATTATCAAAACCAGCGATCTCAAAAACGTATTTTTACATCTTTATTAACAAAGTGTGTTGTACCCCAACTTTTTTGCTTATTGGATAAAGACTTTGACAGAATGAAACAAAAAACTCTTTATCTCGGTGTCTGTTACACACCCTCACACAGATGATGAACATTAGGCATATTTGCGGCGGGACTTTAAAGTTGGACCCGGGTTTTCCTGCCAAGTGGATTATAGGTGTGGGATTGATTTCAGATTATTCTCAGATGGCATGATTAATTAGGTGTCCTCTCAAACTCCATCTGCCTCTCGCCAGATGCGTTCAGGGACAGGGGAAGACCTCCTGAGACTACACAGAGCTCTTTATGTCACACCACCCTGAGCTTTACCAGAATGCCCCACAATTCAAAGAGAACGAAATGAAGCTCGGGGCCAACATTCTTCTTTTGTTTATAAGGCGCTCTCAATACGAAACTGTGTTATTTCTCTGACTGAAAACAAACCGAGCGGCAACACTTCGCTAATGACTGATGATGTACTTTTCTGAGCGCCTCCATTTTCTGCATATCTCTACGGCGGAGTCGGATCCAGCGTCTCCGGCGGTTGGTGTGGTACATCTTCTCGGATGGAACCCAAGACTTTGGTCGGCGGTCTGGGGGGAGGGTTATTCCATATTCCCACCCTACCAGGTAGAAGATGATTTATTGTAAAGACACATTGCTTTTGCAACTCTTCAATATAAGAGCAGAAGTCAGTGGCGCATGTGTGCAGGAAGGACTTTTCTCATAGTTTCCATACCTTGATCATCCACTGCACGCTTCAGATCCTCGCTCCACTCAATATCCTCCCACACCCAGCCGGGGGGACACTCGATCTCATCTTTAGGCACGGCCTTTTCTCCATTCTGCCCCCCAGTGGAAACATAAAGAACAAAAAGTTCAGTTCCTGCCAACTGAATTTAATGGAGAACATATTAGTCCACTTTTTAAATACCTTTTGACTAACTCTTCCTCTGTGCCTTATAAATAACACTAACAACTCTTACTGTACGTCAAAAGAATTAAAGGTGCAGTTTTGTTATGATACAACTACACACTGACCACATCTGTGTACCCCTCTGACATGCCAATCCACTGTCCTCCTGGCAAACGCATCTGATTTTCAAACACCTCTTCCAAAAAGGTCATATGACCCGCATCAGTGTCATACAGCATTCTGGGAATAAAGACAAATTCATGTCATGCAGTTTCAAAGGGTGTTTAATGAAATTGATATCACGGATAATGATAAGATGGTACTCACGTTTTCTCTGGGCTGACGTACCAGTCTCCCGCCCAGCTCCATCCTGGAGCGGGTTTGAAGCTCTCTTTTGGGAGTTTAACTCTGCCAGTCACATCACTGAACTTGGGATATGTCAAACCCGTCGTACCCCAGTTCCCCACCAGAGCCAATTTAGTCTGGTTTTCATACTGTAGGTCAAAATAAATCACAGTAGGTTTTTGGAAAAAGTATATCATGCTCACCAAAGCTGCATTCATTTCAAAATACAGTAAAATTGTGAAACATTATTACAATTTAAAATACATGTTTTTTTTTTTTTTATGTTGTAAAAGGCAACACAACTACCACAATCAAGGCCCAAAAAGGTAGTAAGGACATCATTAAAATAGTCCATGTGACATCTGTGGTTCAACCGTAATTTTATAAAGCTATAAGAATACTTTTGTGCACAAAAATAATGACTATTTCTTCTCTTCTGTGTCAGTCTTCGACGTGCATTTATGAAAGTACCATGACGCACGTCGAAGGCTGACACGGAAGAAAAGAAATTACGGCTGAACCACTGATGTCACATGGACTATTTTAACAATGATCTTACCTTTACCTTTTGGGGCCTTGAACATGGTAGTTGTGTGGCTGTCTGCAGGGTCAGAAAGCTCTCGGATTTCATCAAAAATAACTTAATTTGTGTTATGAAGATTTACCTAGGTCTTACAGTTTTAGATCAACATGAGGATGAGTAATTAATGACAGAATTTTAATTTTAGGCGAACAGAATTTTAATGTTATTTAGCAAAGGTCCACAGGGCAAAAGTGCCAACAGGTGACAAAACACACAAAAATTATAACATTTAACCCACTCACCGTTTCTGCAAACACAGAGAGTTTGCCCTCTGCAAACTGGTTAAAGGATTTGATATCCGCAGTTAGTCCGAACCACACCTTGACCCTGAGCTGAGCTGGGATCTTACTATATCCCCCGTCTTCCTGCGGACACTGAGCACAACATTACACACCAAGATAGAAAGATTTATCAATGCCCCTACAGTTCCATTCATCATTTGTACTGTAGCATTAATATGTGCTTTGCCTCCAAATAGTGTGTTTACCTTCATGAAAACGGTCTGAAGTTGGCCACAATGCTTTCCACAGTAACCGTGGGAAAAGAGAACTTGATGGGCAGGGATCCTGTGGTAGGCCACTCGTCTGTCTCCCTGAAGCATCCAGATTATTATATCTGGCAGACTGTTCTGGGGCTGAAAGAAAAAGATTTTCATTATTTTAATTTATGGAGTTATTATTTGAACCAGGTGTAAGTAGAACAAAATTATCAAAAATAATTTTGTAATAATAAAAGTAATATAAGGCCTTGTTTACATTGTTGTAAAGACATTTTTTGCAAATCCGATCACATGTGAACAACACTAAATACAATTGTAAACGGGTTCGAAAATGTTTTTAAGTTGATCATTATTGACCACTTCCAGAAGAAGTCGAAAACACATTTGACTGCATTGCTGTTGCAGTGTAGATGCTCATGTGGTCAAATGTGTTCAACAGCCACAAAAGTCTGCCACCTACTGACCTAACAGTAAACAACTGATGTTTGCCGTTGACTTCCATAGTATAAAAAAACTTATACTATAGAAGTCAAAGGTTACAGTCAACTCTTTGTTTACATTCTTCAAAATATATTATTTTGTGTTAAGCAGAACGAGGAAATTCATACAGGTTTGGAACAACCTGAAGGTTATAAAATGATGGCAGAATTTTAATTTTTTGGTGAACCAATCCCTTTGGTGTAAATGCGTATTGGACATAAAGAAACAGAACAAACTGAGACAGACTAAATATAGAAGAACTGTGGCAATATCTCCAAAATGCTTCAAGAGACCTACCTGCAAAGCAACCTGAAAACCAAAAGCTACCTTAAAGAAAAAGCTGCTTTAAACACAAATGATGATCACATCAAATGTTGCTTTAATATAGTTAATAGAAGTTAATTGATAAAGAAAATCTATTTATATTTTTTACACAAGTGCCTAAAACATTTAACAGTACTGTAGCTTTGCAGGTCTCTAGAAGCATCTTGGAGACATTGCCACAGTTCTTCTGGATTTAGTTTGTCTCAGTTTGTTCTGTTTCTTCATATCATTTCAGACAGACTGGATGATGATGAGAACAGATCTCTGTGTGGAGCACTGACTGTTGTCAGACTCCTTGCGCAAACAAAAATCTTACTGGATTATTAAAATTAATGGATGTTTGGACTTGTAAACTGGTATTTCCTACTGACACACTACAGCAAAAGATAAAAATAACTGACTTAAAACCATTTTTAACTGGTGAAAATACTACTTTTCTAATAATTTTGGCCACCACTAATTTCGGATCAATGAAAACGCATCTTTATACCAGGTGGACACAGGGCTTTAGACATTAAGGCCACGTCTCTTTCACCTCCTCAGAGAGTTGGCGTAGTCTCTGGATCCAGTCCTCCGCTTGCTCCAGCACTGCACTCAGCTCAGTCTCTGGTCCATGTTTGAGTGCCAGGGCTGCCTGCACTATCTGCTGCATGTTAATCTTGCGCAGATTCCTCAGAGATTTATCCAGTGCAGTCACACAGGGCCATTTAACCAACTCTGGGAGCTCCTCACTACAGAACAAACACACATGGGCACTTTAGTTTCTAATAGTGAATGCTATACAGCTTCATAAAACACTAGAGCACATCTGCACCTGCAGTCAGCTATGACATCATCAAGCAGCTGGATAACCTTCTGCTCCAAATCCTGGTCGTCACTACTTGCTTTGAGCGTCAGCTGAACCTGCTCCAAATTTGATTCCTATAATGAACAGCAAAAACAATATTAGGTTACAGTTATAACTGATTGTGCTTTGATATATTTTGACATGTTGATTGGAGCCATATTTTAGATGTACAGTTCATGTTTGCATACACCAGGGCTCCTCAAATCTTACCCTGGAGGGCCAATGCGCTGCAGAGTTTAGCTCCAACCCTGATCAAACTTACCTACCTGTGATTGTCTAATGATCCTAAAGACCTTGATTAGCATGCTCAGGTGTGTTTGATTAGGGTTAGAGCTAAACTGTGCAGGAAAATGGATCACGTGGGCCAGATTTGAGGATCCCTGGCATACACCTTGCAGAATCTGCAAAATGTTAATTATTTTACCAAGGATCATATAAGATGCATGTTATTATTTAATTCTGATCTGAATAAGATATTTCAAATAAAAGACATTTATATAGTCCAGAAGAGAAAATAATAGTTCAATCTATAAAAATTAACTATTTTAAAAGTTTACATATGCTTGATTCTTAATACTATGTTGTTACCTGAATGATCCACAGCTATGGTTTTTTGTTTAGTGATAGTTGTTTAAAAGTCCTTTGTTTGTCCTGAACAGTTAAACTGCACGCTTTTCTTCAGAAAAATGCCTTAGGTCCCACAAATTCTTTGGTTTTTCAGCATTTTTGTGTATTTAACCTTTTACAACAATGACTGTATGATTTTGAGATTCATCTTTTCACACTGAGAACAACTGAGGGACTCATACACAACTATTACAGAAGGTTCAAACACTCACCGATGCTTCAGAAGGAAACACGATCCATTAAGAGCCGGGGGGTGAAAACTTTTTGAATTTGAATTAAGGGTAAATTTAACCTATTTTGTCTTCTGGGAAACATGCAAGTGCCTTATGTAGATTCTGAAGGGCAGTACTAATTAAAAAAATAAAATAATATTTAGGCAAAATAAGAAAAATTTACACATCTTCATTCTGTTCAAAAGTTTACCCCCCTGGCTCTTAATGCAATGTTTTTCCTTCTGAAGCATCAGTGAGCCTTTGAACCTTCTGTAATAGTTGCATATGAGTCCCTCAGTTGTCCTCAGTGTGAAAAGATGGATCTCAAAATCATACAGTCATTATTAGAAAAGGTTCAAATACACAAAAATGCTAAAAAACCAAAGAATTTGTGGGACCTGAAGGATTTTTCTGAAGAACAGCCGGCAATTTAACTGTTCAGGACAAACAAAGGACTCATGAACAACTATCACTGAACAAAAAAAACGCAGTTGTGGATCATTCAGGTAACAACACAGTACTAAGAATCAAGTGTATGTAAACTTTTGAACAGGGTAATTTTTTTATTCAACTTTTATTTTATAATTATATTTTATATTTTAAAATAATTCACATTTTGCAGATTGTGCAAGGTGTATGTAAACTTTTAGCCTCAACTGTATATGTTCCTCACCAATCGGTCGACTATGCTGAGCAGCATGTTTAGGGCCTCTATGCGAGGGCCGATATCCTCCCACTCTGAAGACAAGACCACCACAGGTTTCACATTTCCCCATGGCAGGTAGTAGTAATGGCAGCCTAAATAACCATGTAAAACAGTAGAAGTCATGTTAGATGCTTGAGTGAGTATCACTTATTGGCTTGTAGGTAAGGAGATCATAATAATAATCTAAAATGAAACATTATTGGGCATTTCATGTAATATAAAGTATTCACTACCTTTAAAAAGCTTGTTTTTAATAGAAGTCTTTCAAATACTTGACCAAAAATACAGCAAAAAATATTTTTAAAAAGTATGTAAAATCTAATGTTTAGCCAAAATGAGTGTAAATCATTAGGTGGTTTCTCACCATCAAACACGGCCCTGCTGAACTGAGTGGTGGAGGCCAACGGCAGGTAGGTGTTGTCAAACTTGTTGCCGTAGTTACCAATGCTGACTTCAAACTGAACTGCATCATCCACATCCTGAAGAAGAGTGGCTGAGTAGAATGCAGCAAACAGGGAGAACTTCCTCTTCCGCATGAATTTCTGTATGACACAATACAACAGAGTCCTTCACTTCTATTAAATGATCCATCCTGTGCCACATGACCCCATGTATGGGGCCAAACCCAGCTGGGATAACTGTGATCTCACCTCTACCACCAGCAGGTCATCAGGATGTATGTCGTCAGTCTTTTGGTCCACCTGATCAGAGAGCTTTGTAATGACCTCCAACAGCAGACGTCCACGATAGGCCACACCCTCTCCCTATGTCAAAAAATGCACACGCATTTCTAAAATAGTTCAAAATACTAAGTAATCAAACAAATTAACTTTGTTAATTTTGTACTCAGCCAAGTATAAACAAATATCATACAGGGGAGCTTGGAGTATGCTGTGCCACTTTATTTGCCAAGTTATTCCAAATAAGATTTTCATATGTAAACAGGATTTCAAATTAAAATGTGAATAAAAATGAGCTGTTTATACAAAAAAGCCAACTGTAATATAGTGAAAGCATTATGATGTTTGGAAGCATGAAAGTATGAATAAAATGAGTTGATTATGCAAAAATTAAATATTTATAATAGAAATGGTTGGAAAACTGGAATACGGTGAAACAATTTTGATGTTTAGAACATAAAAATATGAATATAAATAAGCGGTTTTAAATAAAAAAATGAAAAACAAATGTAGTAAAACACTTAATATTTACAAACAAAATGAATGTGAAGACACAAACGGCGCTTTTCCACTACACAGTACCAGCTCGCCTCAGCTCGCCTCGGCTCGACTCGACTCGGCTCTGTTTGGTTTTCCACTGTGTAAAAGTTGTACCTGTACCGGCTTTCAGGTACTTTTTTTCGTACCACCTCC
>NC_133363.1:47003799-47047125 GCF_049309525.1 Garra rufa | reverse complement strand
GGTTCTAGGATGCCTCAGAAACTTGCAGCGGTATAAACACACGCATAGAGTAGATAGCGCCGCAGATGTGTGCAGTGAAAATGGGCAAGAGATTTATTCATCATACAGTGTACATAGATTAAGTGTAGACTTAAGTGTAGACAGTCATTAGGATAACAGTGGTAGTAAAATGTGGTTTAGGCTGAAATAAATACGATATATCAGAATCTGTCTGTATTTAGTAGACATAAACATTCACCTCAGTAACATCTATATGCGTTAACTAGAATTACGACGCGATAAAATGGCGCTAAAAATATGCACGTGAATTACACGCACATGGCTTCTCCACATTCTATATGAACTGAACTACAACACGAACTGATGACAAAGATCAGACATATAGCGGTAGCATTATCGCAATATGACGGGTATAGAAAGATACATTCATTTACATTCAGGCACGCACATTTACCGCTCCCTGAAGATAGCAGAGAATGAAACCGAAGTAAACTTGAACAGAACTATCGTCAGCGCTCTGTAAACGCACAACTGTGTCACAAGTCACATGCACTACCCTTACAAAACGAATAAAGAATTTATTACATATTGACACATTTACATATTATTAAATAAATTAGCACGATAGTATCGTGTATCGGCGATCTCAGAGGCTGACGACAGGACGATATGAAAATTGAGCATATCGCCCAACACTAATTCTGACATAAAGTTACTTTTATTCAACCAGCAAGTTTTTGACCGGAAATGACACAGGCTTCTCCCAAAAGATAATAAGACAATGTACAAGAAGCATCATAGTGTAAAAAAATATTTCTCGGATTTTATTTACATTCGAACAAAAAGTGGCATGTCCAAAATTATTCATACCCTTCTCAATAATCAATACAAACACCTTTATTGGCTATTACAGCAATCAAACGCTTCCTACAATTGCTGACCAGCTTTTTGCATGTCTCCACTGGTATTTTTGCCCATTCTTCTTTAGTGATGAGCTTCAACTCTTTCAGGTTGGAGGGTCTCCTTGCCATTACCCTGATCTTAGCTCCCTCCACAGATTCTCAATTGGATTTAAGTCAGGACTCTGGCTGGGCCACTGCAAAACATTAATGTTTTTGTCTGCTAACCATTTCTTCACCACTTTTGGTGTGTGTTTTGGGTCGTTGTCATGCTGAAATGTCCACTGGTGCCCAAAGGCCAAGTTTCTCTGCAGACTGCCTGATGTTGTTGTTGAGAATTTTGATGTATTGCTCTTTTTTCATGGTGCCGTTTACTGTGATTAGGTTCCCTGGTCCACCGGCTGAAAAACTCCCTCAAAACATTAGGTTCCCCCCCTTTGACAGTGGGAATGGTGTTCTTAGGCTTCTCCTTTTTTATGCCAAATGAAGGCTACATCATTGTGGCCAAACAATTAAATTTTCACTTTTGGCTTTCGACCACGTCCTCTGAAATTTTTCACAGTGCGGAACGTCTTGTATTTTTTAATAATACTTTGCACTGTAGCCACTGGAACTTCAAAACATTTAGATATGGTCTTATAGCCCTGACTTGTGAGCAGCCACAATGCGCAGCCGCAGGTCCTCAGTGAGCTCCTTTGTCTTAGCCATGACTGTCCACAAACCAACAGCAGAGAGCGTCTGTTTTTAACCTGTTGAGTTGATTAAAACAGCTGTCCCCAATGAATCAGGGTAATTAGGATGCTTTAGAACAGCTTGGACTATTTGGACTGGTATAGAACTTTGGGTTTCCCCATAGATTGTGACAGTTTGCAAAGGGTATGAATAATTTTGGACATGCCGCATTTTGTTTACATGTAAATAAGAGCTGAGAAATATTTTTTTTTTTCACAATGCCTCTTGTACATCGTCTTATTATCTTTTGGCAGAAGCCTGTGTCATTTCCGGTCAAAAAAACTTGCTGGTTGAATAAAAGTAACTTAAAGTCAGAACTTGCCAGGGGAATGAATAATTTCGGGCTTGACTGTATATATTAGTACCTCTTCGGCAACCTATTAATACCTTACTATTAAACTAATTACAAAAACAGAAGTACCGTTTTTCCTGCAAAGTTGACCTCCACGAATGGATCCACCAGGTTTTTTCTATTAGTTTCAAAACCAAGGAACTGTTTGACACCATCCATAAGAGCATCATCCACTGTCCGAGGAAAAAAACAGATTAACAAATAAAACAGAAAACACTCACATTTACACACGGATGTGTTCGACACTCACTTTGAGGCAGGTCTTCTGCCCTGAACACTCTGAGAGTAAACGTGGCTCCTGTCAGGGTAAGACCAGCTGGTCTCAACAGGTTCCCCTCTATATCTTCCTTTTCTTCCAGACCCTCTTTCTTATCCATCTGACACATAGCATACGAAAAAGAGAATGAGTGAAATCTATACAATAAGGTTTGATTTGTTAACATGCTGAATCATGCTCAATCCTCCTCTCACTTACCGGAGCTTCATCCCCTGCAGCCAGGACAAACATGCTGGCTTTTAAATAACCTCTGGCCCCAGCAGAAAGATCATCAGGATCTGCCAGCAACAACCATTTCCTGAGAATAGCATGTCCTGTTCGGTGCAACAGAAAAAAGAATGTTAAATATAAATACAGCTTCAATTTTAAAGGCAACAAGCTTAATTGAAATTCTCTTAGACTCAATACTCAAAACAGTGTCCAGGTCCAGAGGTTTGTTTGTTCTGAGACACAATCAAATGGTGCTTTTGAAAAGAGCAATTAACATCACATTATGACTATGTAGTACTTACGGTGTTCATTATACACCATGCCAACATCCAGCTGACAGACAAAACAAGGAAACAAAATTAGTACTATTATTAACAAAGTCTGAAATAACATGTGCATGTGTTCTGAAAATGAGAGATCAGAGGGAGAAAAACATGCCTATGACCAGTAAAGAAAATAAAAATAAAGAATCCTGGAACTCATTGGAAATGAGAAGAAACCACTTAATGAGGACAACGATTAAAAGGAGAAGAATGACTGAGAGAGAAGAAAAATACCTTGAATTCTCCAATGACAGAGTCTTTACGTAGTGACTTGGAGTCAAATACCTTGAAACGGACACAGAGAAGATAACTGAAGGTTTGTGTTAAATCAAAACATCAACTGCATTAATTATGATAATAATATAACTTACGGTTATAAATATAGGCTCATCAAAAAGATCTGAAGGTTTCTCAAAGAAGTTTAGAAAGAAAGTCTGAAAGTAAAGAATATATGCATACATTTACTGAGCATTTACTTAATTCATTTACATAATTTTTATTCCCCTAGTAATGAAACATTGAAAAAAACTTGTTACCTCATCAAAAAATGGATTATTGCCCTTCCTGATGCGCGTTCTCTTTGTCTGTCCTCCAACTGTGACCTTGACAACTGGTTTAATGTTGACACCAGGGAGCTGCCTTCCCTCAATGATGCGCAGCCGTACCTAACATTAATATATTCTGAATTAATGTTTTAAAAAATACAATCGCTGATGATAACATTATTAAAAAGGAAATTAAAGCACTTTTTTAACTTATCTCTGGATATAACCATCTATTATCCATCTATATAAACGTAAGTAGTATTGTTCATATTATTCAAAAGTTTATGATCACTAAGATTTGTAATGTTTTTTAAAGAAGTATTTTATGCTCATTAATGTTCCATTTATTTGATCAAATACTGAAAATGTAAATATTGCAATTTAAAATAACAGTTTTCTATTTCTAAAATACTTTAAAATATAAGTTACTTTGGTGATGCATAGCTGAACTTTCATCAACATCATTACTCCAGTCTTCAGTATCACTGAATGATCATTCAGAAATCATTCTAATATGCTGAATATTATCACTGTTGGAAACAGTTCTGCTGCCAAATATGTTTTTGCAAACTGTGATACTTTTTTCAGGATTCTTTGATGAAAAAAATTTAAAAAGAACAGCATTTATTCAAAATAGAAATCTTTTCTTATGTAAGTCTTTACTATCACATTTGATCAATTTAACACATCCTTGCTGAATAAAATTATTAAGTTCTTTCAAAAAAAAAAAATAAAACATTTTTTTACTGACCCCAAACTTTGAATGGTAGTGTATATTGTTAAAAAACATTCATTTTAAATTGCAATAATGTTACACAATATTACAGTTTTTTCTGTATTTTTAATCAAATAAACGCAGCCTTTAAAAAACATTAAAAATCTTACTGATACCAAACTTTTGAACGGCAGTGTATATAAACTAATAAAAATACTAATATAAATATCTCCACACATCTTTAAGCTGAGATGAGATCAAATGGTTTAAACATACTTGTTTTTTAATTTATTTATTTATTTAGTGGTCAGCATCTTTAAATCCAAATTAAACTTTGCTATTCTTGGATCTATTCTAGAGAATCATGCTCAGGTGTTTGTTTTATTAACACACTGAATACATTGTCTTGCCTAGAGCAAATAAACGAGTTTAAAGCCAAAATAAATGTTCGCCTTACTGCACCTACTGTGTATTACCACAAGGTGGCACTATTTTAAAAGCAGAACCATAGAATGAAAATAAAAGTATATTTAAATTGATAGAGTGGACAGGGATTGTCATTTAATACAAATAAATATAATTAGGAAGTCTTTTCTGTACCGATCCATAAGAAACCACCATTAATTGGCTTATTATAATTTGTCAAGCCATTTTTTGCTGTCGCATAATGACTGACCGACACAGAAATACAAAAAAAAATGATATTGAAGGAAATAAGGTGGAATATTTGCAGACACAGCCAAACATGAACAAAGCAAAATGTGGATTTATAGACACACATACAGAGATGCACATATACACACCTGGAGGTCCTGGGGTTTGTCAGACATGGGGGATTTGTTGCTGTGCCGTTTCTTTTTCTTAAGGCCATGGTTAAAGTTTGGTGGAGCCTTTTTGGGTGGTGCTGTAGGGGCCCCAGTGTCCTGACCCTGGGGTCCTGGAACAGGTTCAGGCTCCTCCACTACCTCCATCATCAGCATGCTCTCAGTGTCGTCCTCGCCCATAGTGTCCAATGAAAAAACTACACATATACACACATCAAATTAATCACAGCCCACAATTGTGAATTGTGAACCTGAACCACAAAACCAGTCTTAAGCAGCACAGATATATTTGTAGCAATAGCCCAAAATACAATGTATGGGTCAAAATGATCAATTTTTCTTTTATACCAAAAATCATTAAGTAAAGAATATGTTCCATGATGATATTTAGTAAATTTTCTACCGTGAATCTTTCAAAACGTAATTTTTGATTAGTAATATGCATCGCTAAGATCTTCATTTGGACAACCACACATCAATAGAAAGCTTTCAGATGATGTACAAATCTCAGTTTTAAAAAAGTTAGCCTTATGACTGGTTTTGTGGTCCAGGGTCACAAATACTAGTGATATTAATTTAAGCATTATTTAACAAGGATCTCACAGTGGGAGCTATATTCAATTTTATCAGACTGACCTGTAACCGTGTCTAGCTCAACTGGGGTGTGTACAGCCTCTGGCTGTGGAGGAGGCTGGAAGATGGGAGCCATCCCTGGTGGAGGGATATAAGAAACCTGCAGGGTTACTGTGGCCTAGAAGAGGAAACACAGATTGAAGATGTTTGACATTTCTCAGAAAAAATGGAGAAAAGAGCACAAGATGTCAAATTAATTTCAACATCGTTAAGAATAAAAAATATTTCTTGAGCACCAAATCAGCATATAAGAATGTTTCTGAAGAATGGTGTGACACTGAAGACTCGAGTAATGATGCTGAAACTTCCGCTTTGCCATAAAAGAAATAAATTACATTTTAAAATATTCATATATTATAATATTTCACAATAAAACTGTATTTTCGATCTGTATTTTATGCTTTCTTTAACTCTGAAGATGTTAAGCACCTAATCATCCTGCTTCTTTCTCTTGCAAGTCTACCTGTTTTTTCTCCCTTTTCCCCTCTCTGTTCATTACTGGAATTTATATTTGTGTATCTGCTAAACATAGAATTACTTAAAAAAAAAATATATGTGATTAATTTTTTAATTGTTATCAAAGTTCTGAGTGATGACCTATCTGTTTTGGGAAGTGTGGGAAAGAAAAGCAGCATGCCAGAGTTGTTTTTGAGATTAGACCGGCGTCAGGCTGATACCTTATAATGTACTTTCCTGAAATTATTTCCGGAATCAGCTATTTCAAGAGCACACGGATGCAAAGGAGCTAAGAAAACCAACTCCACCTTTCCCTCTCCTTCTTTTCGCTCTCAATCATCCAGCGTCACGCAACCTACACGCATGCTGTACCCACACACAATGCCAGGAAGTTCCACTCTGTTGTGTAAGACAGCCTTGTAGTATTTCTTCAAAACTGTCTCTCTTAAATTACTTGTGGAACAAAGTGACGTGAGTTTAATATGGAAAATATTCTTTTCTTCAGAGAGAGGGGAGGTTTAGAATGTAGTAAACATGAAGGTGGGACGTTGCCACCAACAGAAATTTGATAGACATTAAAGTCAGTGAGAACAAGAGACAAACAGACAAACGCACCCCTGTGCTGTTCCTTTTGGTGTCAACCAGGGACACCGTGAAAGTAGCAGCCAGGTTGGGAGAATTGATCACATCTCGAAGAGCTACTCGACACTCCCCTAGAAACCTGTAAAGACACACAAAGGGCTATTTAACAACTGTCATGCTATTTAAAGATGGGGATAAATGCCAAGAAATATAAATAAACACAGACATACAGTTACTAAGCTAAACAACCGTGACACATGACTATGCATCTGACCCTGGATGACAGATTTTTCACTGTCTGGCTAGCTTTTTTTCTAAAAATCGCTGTTCTTCTGTTTCATTCTCAGGCCTCTGGTAAGGTTTGAAAGGAAAGAGGAGACATGGCAAACCGCCCTGACTCACTTCCTGTGGGCATTCCCCTCTTCCTTCCTTTTCTTTCCCTCCTCTCCTATTACTTTATTCCTTCATTATACTGATAATATTTCACGCAATATTCAAGTGTGTTATGTAATATCTAATATAGCATTTATTAACTATTTTCATCTCTGTTATGTATTTGTGTGTTTACTCGAGTACCAAAGAGACAAAATCATAATAAAATGTTTATAGATCAATGTATGGGCATGTAGACATATTGGTTTTTGTCAAACAAAGTGTCCACAACAAATTCAGACTTTATTACACTTAAATGTGACAACATTTTTATGAAACACAATGAGAACTATTAGATCATATTAACACTTTTTATTTGTTTCCAGGTTTTAAAGGCAACAACAGCCTGGAAAACCTAGAAAAGCAGGGCATGCTGGGACATAAACTACTGTTTAAATGTTCGGCATCAGTGCTTTTATTCAATAAGAATGCTTTAAATGGATCAAAAGTGACAGCATGTTTGCATTTAAACTTTTTTTAGAAAACACCTACACCATAATTTATTTGAAATAAATTTACTTCATACTAAGTATACTTCAAATCTATTAACATATTTTTTGACATATCACTTAATTCTGCTGATATACAATTATAATAAAACTTTATTTGGAGCATTTCTTTATTGCACAGTGTGCATTTCTTAATATGTGACCCTGGACCACAAAACCATTCATAAGGGTAAATTTTTTGAAACTGAGATTTATACACACCGAATAAATAAGTTTTCCATTAATGTATGGTTTGTTAGGATAGGGCAATATTTGGCCGAGATACAAATATTTAAAAATCTGGAATCTAAGGGTGCAAAAAAAAATTAAATATTGAGAAAATAGCCTTTAAAGTTGTCTAACTGAAGTTCTTAGCAATGCATATTATTAATCAAAAATTAAGTTTTGATATGTTTATGGTAGAAATTTTACAAAATATCTTCATGGAACATGAGCTTTACTTCATATCCTCATGATTTTTGGCATAAAAGTAAAAACGATCATTTTGACCCATACACTGTATTGTTGGCTATTGCTACAAATATACCCATGCTACTTACGACTGGTTTTGTGGTCCAGGGTCACATTATGCCTAAAATGCATTTAATATTACTATTAATAAGACTTGTACAGTCTCTTTAATATCAGTCTTTAAATGCAAGATACAGTGGTGGCCAAAATTATTAGAACACTAGTATTTTCACCAGCTAAAAAAGATTTTAAGTCCGTTTTTTTTTTTCTTTTGCTGTAGTTTGCCAGTAGGAAATATCAGTTTACATTTACAAACATTCATTTTGCCATGAATTGTAATTGTAACAAGTGAGATTTTTGTTGTAGGTAGACAGTTACTATATGATCATGTATGATTTTATATTGCTTAGAAAATAAAAATGTAAATAAGTCAGTGTGGGATGTTGTATTGGAGCAATTTAATATAAATACTAATGTAATAAAAACATTATTGTAATAATGGATTTAAAAACTATTTAAACTTAAAAACCCATTTTGAATAAGGGTGACAATGACTGCTGTTATTGGTGAACAAATTTACCTAAAAGCATGTTTAGTATGTTCTATATGAGCCTAATTACAAGAAGATTAGATAAAGCAGAAGGCCAGTAGGGAACCACTTTGGTCACAATGAGAATATGGGAATGCACAGCAAATTAAGTGGATGTTTACCACGTTCCGCACTAATGCCACTAGTCATTTAAACAATGGTGCATTCCATAAATTCTACAGCTCTCCCAACTGAATTGTTGAGCAATTGTTTCATGTCGGCAGAGGAGGTGCTTTTGCGTAATATTCTGAGGGACACATTTATACACTCTTAAGAACAAAAAGAGAAATACAGAGGAAATGAGAGTAAAAGAGAGAGACCTTACCTATTCCTGCCCATTTTCTCATGGTCCTTGACCACAACATGAAGCTCTGCTCCAGAATCTAAAGGAACACCCTTCAAGTCCCACTCAAAACCCTAAGAGAAAGAAAAGGGAATGATGAAACAGGAACAGAATAGTGACTTGTGAGTTAAATGTAAGAAGCAATAAACCAACCTCATTCCAGACAGGATTGACATTATTTTTGATGATTTTGGTCTTCTTTTTTGTCCCTACAAAAACAAGAAAAAGAAGGAAAGCAGTTTGTGTGTTTGTCATTGAGTTTTCCATGAGATGTATGTTTAAAAGTTAAGGCCAGTAAGATTTTTTTTTGTAAACAAATGAATACATACACCGCTGTTCAAAAGTCTCTTAAGATCATCAAGACTGCATTTATTTGATCAAAAATACAGAAAAAATATAATGATTTCTATTTTTATTTAATATGCATAAATTCCTGTGATGCAAAGCGGACTTTTCATCAGCCATTATTCTGGAATTCAATGTCACATGATCCTTCAAAAATCATTATAATATGCTGATTTATTATTAGAATTATCTATGTTGCCAGCATTTTTTTTTTTTTTTTTTGGAACCCGTGATATTCTTTTCATGATTCTTTGATTAATAAAAAGTAAAAAAAAAAAACAGCATTTATTCAAAAAATAAATCTTTTCTAACAATATAAGTCTTTGCTATCGCTTTTAATCCATTTAACATATCTTTGCTAAATAAAAGTAATAATTTCTTTTAGAAAAAAAAGCATATTGTGTACTGTTCGAAAATATTTCTATTTTAAATAAATGATGGGTCATTCCGTGTCAAATCAACCAAATTTCAAAAACTTCCACAGCTCAAATTTTAGATTTTGCTCATATTTATTCTGAAGTAAGATAGACATGTATAGTAATGCAAGCTATGCAAACTATTAAATTCATGAATGAATATTTACTGAGTAATCCACTATTTTGTAGAGGGAGGTCAAAATGGCCTTTCACCTTAGATTCAGAGTCAAGTTACAGGAGTTACAGTTACAAGTTACAGTTACTTTGTTGCATTATGTGCCAATGGTGACCATTTAAAAATGGGGAAACAGCACTTTAAGTTTTTTCCAACGTTTGCATGCCTGTAACTCAAGAAGTATTAAAGATATTTAAATGCCCTTTTACAGTAGATATTGGGTCTTAATGAACTTTCCTTTTGACAGCTGGTTCTAGAGATATTTGAATTTCAATTTGGCTCCAGGAGTAAATCATTCAAATGTACACATTTTCAGTGGTCAAAAACCAAATAAGGGTCAATTTGAAAAAATACGATACTTATTTTCTTTTAAAAAGGAATGTCTGAAGAACAAATCATGTTAAAACTAGAGATGTATCTCGTTTCTTTCTGTCAAGACAACTGCATTCAACATACCAGTCTAAGTGCCATAAATATTCTTTTTCCAAAGTTTGCGTGCCTATAACTCAAGAAGTATTAAAGATATCACAATATGATTTTAGATTTAGATTTTCTTCATAAACGTTTCTTTTAGAATCTTAGAATCCTAGAATCCTACATCATTCAGTCCCAGAGATATGGGAATCTCAATAAGGCTCCATGTCCAGATTGTTGAATGTAAACCAATTTTCAGTGGTTGAAAACCAAATGTTGGTGATTTTGTGTACAGCTGATACTTATTTTATTTAAAGAACAATGACTGAAAAAGAAGTAATGTTGAAATCAGAATTGTATATTGTTTCCCTCTATTCGAATGATACAGTGTGACACATCATATTATGAATGTTCAGGAGTATTTGTTAACTCTAGGTAAAGTATGAACACTGTAAAATGTAAAATAAGATAACCCAGGATTCCATTTATAGGGTTCAGAATTATACAGTGTTAATTATTTCAAGTGTGAGAGACGTTAAATGTTTGAGATACGATCAGTGATTCTGCCAAATACGCCCTTTAGCTGTAGATACTACTTGATCTATGACTATGCTTCATGTTTTACAACAACAAACAAGAAAAAGAATTTCTAATAATTAATCCAGATAAAGCAAATCTTGGTAGATGTGAATGCAATGTGTGGCGTAAGCAACCACACTTCCCTATGAGGCGTGGGATTTGTTCCAAACATGTTACAATACCGCATGTTTAAACTCTTGGTAGCTTCAGAAACTATAAAAATGAACAAAATCCCTTCTTCCAAAGAATCCTTTAAATAAAGACTACAGAAAGCATGGTAATGTGCCACAACTTGACCATTTCAGTGAACTTTTAGCACTTAAACAGGTATGTTCTATGCAATTGTTTTGATAGAGGGAAACAAGATACAATTCTAATTTTTAACATTATTTCTTCTTCAGACAATGTTCTTTATATGATCTTCATATCTCATGCATCATATGATAGGGCCTCGACAATTAATATTCCAAAAGAAAAGTTTATTAACAACTAGAGTCTAAAATCATATTGCAATATCTTTAATACTTCTTGAGTTATAGGCATGCAAACTTTGGAAAAAGAATATTTATGTCACTCAGACTGGTATGTTCAATGCAGTTGTCTTGACAGAAAGAAACGAGATACATCTCCAGTTTTACATTATTTGTTCTTATGACATTCCTCTTTGAAATTAAAGAAGTATCATATTTTTTTAAACTGACCCACATTTGGTTTTTGACCATTGAAAATGTGAACATTTTAACGATTTACTCCTGGAGCCATATTAAAGTTCCAATATCTCCGGAACCGAATCTCATAGGGCATTAAAAATATAGATGCCAAAAAGAAAGTTTGTTAAGACCCAATATCTAAAAGGGCATTAAAATAACATTAATACTTCTTGAGTTACAGGTATGCAAACTTTGGAGAAAAGCAAGGAAGAGTGCTGTTTCCCCATTTTTGAATGGTCACCATTGGCACATAATGCAACAAAGATTGCTAAAGTCAACATATTTTACTAATAGAACTACCAATCTCTGTGCAAAAATAAGATAATGATTCTGCCATCTTTCTGAAGTCATTTTAACACCCTGTAACTTGACTCTAAATCTAAGGTGAAAATTTGGACCATTTTGACCTCCCTCTACAAAATAGTGGATGACTCCATAATTATTCATCCGTGACATTTAATATTTTGGCCTTCATCACTATACATGTCTATGTTTCTTAAGAATAAATATTAGCAAAATCAACAATTTGAGCCAGGGACCTCTGATTTAGTTGACACAGAATGACCCTGAAAGAATACTGAAAAAAAGCATCTCAGGTTCCAAAAAATTATTAAGCAACAGTTTCCAGCACTGATAATAAATCGGCATATTAGAATGATTTCTGAAGGGTCATGTGACACTGAATACTGGAGTGGTTATGCTGAAAAATTCAGCTTTGATCACAGAAATAAATTAGATTTTTGATGCATATTAAAATAGAGGAATGTTATTTTACACCATAATAATATTTCACAATATTTTTTTTTCTGTATTTTGATCAAACAAACGCAGCCTTGATGAGCATTAGAAACGTATTTAAAATCCATTAAAAATCTTACTGATCCTAAACTTTTGACTGGCAGTGTATATATTTACATAAAGTAGCATTTAAATGCATTCCAGACATATTCAAAAGTAGATCTAGATGCAATATTGTAAGCAATGAAAATAAATAGTTATTTAATTAAAAGCATTATTCAAATTTGGACAATTTAAAAGAAAAAGGGAAACATTATCAGAACAGGGCATATGAGGACAGTGTATCTGACGTAATATTCTGCAGTGGCCGGCCTCCAGTACATCCATGATGAAAATGTTTTCAGTGAGAGGAAGATGGACAATGGGTACTAACTTCCACCTGACAAATACAGATGAAAGATTTCCACAGGGACACATATTAGGCTTGACGTTGAGCCTGTATTGGTGAAGGCCAATTTAGATCTGATCTAATGAGCAGACACATATTTTCCAAAGTGTTTTGAGACCTACGAACAGCAGTCACATGCACAAACAAGTAAACTACCAATACCATGATGTATCCATTGTATCCATGCAAATCACCACTGGCCTGTCACGCTATGAAGTGTTTCAGGAAAGAACTCTGTTTATCTTCCTGTTTTGGTTGTAGATGTCAAGAGGCGTGAATAAAGCAAAAACAAGCTCCTTTGGCAGATACAAGCTCAGTGGCATTGTGGGAAAACCCTCTTTGCCTGCCTGAAATAGACCTGGAGCCTGAATACCTTTGCACAAGCCAGAAGAGGACAACAAAACACTGGCATGCCATGACATCCTCAACCAGAATGTGACGGAAACCGGCTGGAACGTTCTTAACCGTGACCCTCGAAGTCTTGGGCTTTATTTAGTGTGCATTTCAAAACACATTAGATTAGTCGATGGGTGGATACAATCTGAGAAATAGCCAGGAAACCATAGCTTTGATAAGTATGAGTTAAAAATAACAAGCCGCTGGAGCTTCAGGCCTAGTCGTAATACATTTATTCAGTTTGTATTAAACACAAACTGGATTCACGTCTCATCTCTAGATACTGATACAGTTTCAGCTTTCCATTTTGTCAGCAGCAACAACGCAAACTGAAGAGAACTGTTGGTTGTCAGCAATCCTAACAGTCCACTTTTCTCTGTCAACACCTTTCATTTTAAAAACACTTGCCTCCTGCACAAAGTCAGTCAAATTCGCATGCTGTGTCTCTCTCTTGCACAGTCTGCATGTATTGTTGCTTACTCAGAGCTCAAACTAAGGACTCTGGCAGTTAGACCGGGAGGATCATTTGAGTCTGTGATGTCTATAAATGGAGATGGTATTTGATACCGTGCCTGAGGAGAAAAAAACACTTACTGCAGCTTATTTTATGTCTTCCAGTCTCATCCCTTCTCCCTAACATTCACATACAAAGGAAGACGCACATGTACACACAAGATCCCTCTGATTAGAATGAAATCAGATTAACCCTTCGTAAAAACCCGCTCTCGTTAGTACTAGTTACTGTTGCTACATCTGACAAGCCATGGTGCTCTCACACTTCACATCATGTTTTCACGCAGTGAAAAATACATTACAAAGCTAAGAGAAACTGACAACGCACCAACAGACAAGACGGAGCAGGTTACTTTTTAGGTATGAAACAAAGTATTAGCTTTCAAATTTTGTCATTTGTTTAAAAATCCATACAATAGATACCGTTTTGTGGCTCTTTAATGTGTCGTGACAGATCGTTGTAGCGCCTCAGTTCAAGCAGCACCTTAACCGATCGTCTCTTCAGCTTTACTAGTCATAGCATGAAATGTGAACATCAGAAGGTATATTATTTCAACCGCTGAAAGACCTTAATACACACTATTATTCAAGTTCAAGTCCGCCACTGTTAATCTAACATTACTCTCATGTCTAGTTTGTTTGTCAGACAGAAATGGCAGATTCGGCGTTATGATTGGTCAGATCGACTGTCAATCAAACTTCCTGCACGCTTTCTGAAACTAATGCTGCGTTCCAGGCAGGTTTTTTAACTGGTAAATCACGACTTCAAACCACGACTCATGACTTTGTAGCGTTCCAGGCAAGTCACGCCAAACTGCCTGGGCACATTTATAAATTATTGTTATTTTTATATTATTATATTAATATGATTGCAACGCTATATTGTCCTAAGCTCTATTTTTCCTCCGTGTGCTACTCCGCACGCATTAGGGCTGACATTGTTGTTTCGCGGGCTATTGCTGCCTTCATGTGATATGGGAAAGATGATGCTTTCCACTTTTGAAGTGGAAATTACCAGTGTGTCGTGTTCAGGTGCTTTTGTTGTCGTAGTGAAGAGAAACATGGCGGACTCGGAATTTGGTAAAACAGACCAAATAAAATAACATGAGAAAATTGCCTCCTTCAGAACACTGTACCGCACAGCACCCTACTGTAGGTAGGGCTGGGAATCGATTCCAAAAAGAATCGATTCCTCGATTCCGAGGCATTGGGAATCGAGAGTCGATTCCAACGTTTGGAATCGATCCTCTCAAGGGGAATCGACTCCTCATTCAGAGCCGTTTTCAGTTCAACAAAACTTACCTCTTAAACGGAAGGCTGCATTCCATGAAGGCTGCATATCTCGGCTGCAAGTCATCAAACGTCGATTGACGAAAATAAACGTAATAAAAATGAGTTTAAGGACGCAGCCTTCAGTTTGAGAAGCACCCATTAATTTGCCTCTTGCTCACTAATAGTTATTATAGTCTGATACATTTCCACAAAAAGATTCGTTCGGATAGATTATTTAAATGAACCAGTTCAAAAAACGATTCAGATGTTATTTTACGGGAAAACTGGCTCATGATGTCCACAATTTAGACGACAGAATAGATCATGACGTGTCTTGATCTTATTTACATCTTAAATAAATGCTATTTTTAATCTATCAGCCAAATGATAACTCTGAAAGAAAACGCACGTATCAGTGGCCGAGAGCGCATCTGATTGACAGTTCTCGCCACGAGCTCTCATATCAGTGTTGTTGTTAAAGTTCTGTTTATTTTGTTTCAGTGTATAGTTTTGTCATTTTATACACGTCACATCTTGTTTTATTCATGCAATAAATGCATGTCCACCGCTGAGCTGTGGGTTATGACTAATTTCCTGGGCAACGAATTACAATTTGAAATCAGTCAGAGCTACAGAAAAATAGTATATATATATCTTCTTTTTTTTTTTTTTTTTTTTTACAAATGAAGCTTAATATTATGAGAAGGTAACTTTATACAACCTTTACATCCTGCATACATTGCGAAATTAGCTTCCTCCAATCTAAAAAACAAGAATCGAAAAAGAATCGAAACAACAGTGAGGAATCGATTCTGGAATCGAATCCAATCGATTCCAGAACCAGGAATCGGAATCGGAATCGATTCCAAAATTTTCGGAATCGAACAGCCCTAACTGTAGGCCAGCCACGACAAGCTAGCATCTTCTCTTAACGGTATTTTTAAAGACAACACTACGTTTAAATAGCGACGTTATTAAAATCTTTTATGCCACAGCATTATGGGGGCTACAAACTAACCAACTAAACAGCAGAGAACTTTTAACATCATGCCATGCTTATCATTCAGTATAGTTTCGTTGCTGTCCGCCATGTTGAAAGGTCAAAGTTTATCCCATCTCGGCAGCTCGGGTATCATAAAAAAAATTTGAGCTTTCCAGTGGAAATTACAACGTGAGTGGGTGTTCATGTGCAATTTCGATGTCAGATTTTGGTATTTACCATAATTACGATAGCACATGAAGGCAGCATATGTCACGTCAGAACTCGGAACTGGGAGTACATCGATCTAGAACGAGTTCACGAGTGGGAAGTCACGGGTTTGACTGCCGTTCCAGTGCACTTTCACCGGTAGAAGGTTGGAAAAACACGGGTTACGGGTTGTCTGGAACGCGGCATAAAGGTGCGTTCACGCCATATCGGAATTCCCGTAATTACGAGATTCCAACTTCGATTCCAAAAGCGTTCACATCCTTGTAGAACTTGTAATTACAACTTGTAAACTGGGAGTCTTATGAGAGCTACAACTTATACCACATGACCGCTGTACCACCTGACCAACATAGGCTCTGTTTAGGCGTTGATATTGTTGCCATAGAAAAAGCATAATTCCTAGTCCAAAGAATGCGAATAGCTCAGAGTAGAAAGTCACGTGTTGTCATCTCGAAATTATGGTAATTACGATATGGCCTGAACGCAACATATTCAAAAACGCATATCTAACGAATTATGGGAACTAAACGAAAAAACAAATAAGAAAAATAGGTGACCTCCAGATGTGACACAATCACAAGGCATAATGCAGTGACCTACTCTTTGTTCAGCTCAGAATAAAGGCCAGAACACCTGATTTTCCTTCAATTGTTTGGTGTAATTGTTTATAGAGTGGATAGAGTGACTCAGTATCTGTTTCTGTCAGAATGAGGGAAGCCTTTTCATCACATGACAAAGAGGTGGAAAAAGAGATGACCCTCAGTAATGATACACTACAACATAGAGGAAATGCACAAGATATGACATAACGTGCACAGATAAGGGGGTTTAAGGAATCGTTTCAACCTAATGTACATAAATGCAATAAACGGAACTGAGTAAAGTAACGAATGAATGAATGGATGAACAAACAAATAACTTAATGTTGCTATTGTTAAAGGGATAGTAAAAAAAATTCTGTCATTAATTACTCCCTCTCATGTCATTCCAAACATGTAATACCTTTGTTCCTCTTCTGAGCACAAATTAAGATATTTTTTATTAAATCTGAGAGCTTTCTGACCCTGCACAGACAACAATGCAACTACCATGTTTAAGCCCCAGAAAAGTAGTAAGTAATGTTATAAAGCTACGAAAATAGTTTTTGTGCTCAAAGAAAACACAAAAAACAACTGTGTGGGTGTCAGTTGTGTTGCAGGTCAGAAAGCTTTCAGATTTAATTAAAAATATCTTAATTTGTGTTCTGAAGATGAACAGATTTCTTACTAAAGATCTGTTCATCCAAAAATTAAAATTCTGTTATTAATTACTTACCCTCATGTCATTCCAAACATCTTCGGAAACACAAATTAAGATATTTTTAAAATAGTATGTTACATCAATTGTGCAACCGTAATTTTATGAAGCTACAAGAATACTTTTTGTGCGCAAAAAACCCTCAAAAATAACTTTATTCAACAATTCTTCTCCTCTGCGTCACCCTAGCGCCATATTAGATGCATACCTTTCTGGACCTTGAATGTGGAAGGTCCCTTGCTGTCTATGGAGGGTCAGAAAGCTCTCGGATTTAATCAAAAATATCTCAATGTGTTCCAAAGATAAATGAAAATCGTACAGGTTTGGAACGACATGCAGGTGAGTAATTAATGACAGAATTTAGATTTTTGGGTAAACTATAACTTTAACCTAAACAATTGTTAATTGAAAACTGAAATCAAATAAAATAGAAATATCAGATGAACAGAAATGACAAAGGTTGCCTTGCCTTCAAAACTGAAATTAAAAACACAAATATAAAATTACTAAAACATTGTAATTACAACTGACGACTTCAAATATATTGGAAAAAGCTAATTCAAAATATTAATAAATGCTATGGTAATATATAAACCATACTAAAATAACACTGAAGCAAACGAATGAATGAATCAACTATACTATGGTACTATGATATAACTACATAGCACTGCAAACAATACTATACTCTCTTATCTGTCACAAAATAAAAGTATCCAAATTGAATTTAGAAAAATCTCTGTTCTCCTTGATACTTTCCAGCAGTGTGCCAAGATAATGATCACCAGTGATCTGCTATATAACACAAGGCAGGAACTACATTGTTTCTCTCAGCATCCTGCAAAATAAAGTCCTACTCAAAACAAACCTCATCTTTATTAACTTAATATTAACTTAAAATCTTAATGTTTTCTTGTTTTGTGATCATTTAGACATTCAAATAGGACCATGGTTAAAGAAAGAAAAGGACTTTGTTGCTATGGAAACTCGGAATACAAAAACACATCAAGCTCATCAATCCCACATGCTCACAAACGCATGTTCCTGTCCATCCCTGCGCTGGAACAGGAAACATGGAACAATGAGAGGAACTGCCACTCAGTTTGCGAGGTAGTCTAAAACGAGTGTCCGTCACATTCATTCATTCATTCATTGCGAGAAGTAATAAAAATAAAGAATCAAGTTCAGATCTATCCAAAAAATCTTTTAGATTGTCTAGAACCTTGCAGATGATGATGATGCTGCTATTGGCGGAAATAATCTATCATCCTAGAGTAAAGTTGGCAAAACATTCATTACATACTTGGCAGAAACGTGCTATTTCAACCTTTCAACAATCAATATCAAAAAGGTGCCTCTAATTTAAAAGAGAAATGGCTCATTTTATTGTGTAAAATACTAATATTGTTAGTAAACAAATGCTATTTTACTAAACTACCCAACAGTCTCAATGACTAAAATCTGCATCTAAGCCAACATTTCCATGCTCTCAGCTGGATAGACAATCACGTTTTTGATGTCATCTCTTACCTCTGAAAACGATGCTAGCAAGCGGGTCGCTATGCCTCTCCCCTTTTTCTACATTTCTCAGGTTGGTCGCCCTCTGTAGCAAACACCTCAACATGCTGCCTTGATGCCCAAACTCTCCAACAAGAAGAAAGCCAAACTACCATCAGACCACAAAAGAGGAACAGATCCCAGCAGGACCCTGAAAAAGGTTACTCTGAAGATAAAGGCGTCTTGTGATCTTTAAGTCCAAAACTGAAGATGAGTCTGATGTCCAGAATGGAATGTATAGGCGGGTTGATAAGCCCACCTCAGTCCTGAAAATCAATTTCTGTTTGCGTCCTTGATATGGCGTCCGAATTGATCAATGTATTTCACAGTGTTCCCTTACATGCGTACACAGAGACTGTCATGTAGGAACTTACAGAGCCAAACTTACTGTGGACCACACTTTCCTCTGCAGTGACCCAGCCCATAACTCAAGAGGAAATTTAAACATTTCCTGCAGCTTGTTCTTCTTTCTCCTCAATTATCTTTTCTCTGTTCTTTTAATTAGAATATAAAACATTAATGAATATAAAATATCTTTAAGTTTTACATATGATTTTAAGTTTTGTATGATGCAGTGGACTTTGCAAGAACAGCATCTTGTAATAGATATTTTGGGATTTAATCACACCTTTAATTGCCTACATCAGTACTGAAATTCACTCATTTATGCACTTACAAACATTAGTTATCTTACAGAGTTGTTGTTTTTTTTGTCAGTATACTCTACTACAAGAGTCTCTGTGGTCTCTGTGTAGGCTTGTTACTTTTTAGCTGACATTTCCAGGCAAGGAGCACCACCTACTGCCATGACTTAGTCAGATTTCTTTATGTTTCAACTAGCTTATTATGCAGAGACAACTACAATTGAGTTCAAAAGTTTACATAAACCTTGCAGAATCTGCATACAAAGTGCATGTTATTTTTTATTTAGTACTGACCTGAATAGGATATTTCACACAAGTGTGATTCTTAATACTGTGCTGCTACCTGAATGATCCACAGCTTTTTTTTTTTGTGTGATTTGTTTAGTTGTTCATTAGTCCCTTGTTTGTCCTGAACAGTTAAACTGCCCACTCTTCTTTAGAAAAAATCCCTCAGGTCCCACAAATTCTTTGATTTTAAGCATTTTTGTGTATTTGAATACTTCCATCAATGACTGTATGGTTTTAAGATCCATCTTTTCACACTGAGGACAACTGAGGGACTCATAGCCAACTACTACAGAAGGTTCAAACACTCACTGATGCTCCAGAAGGAAACACAATGCATTAAGACCTGGGGGGTGGAAACTTTTTGAATTTGAAGATCAGGGTAAATGTAAGTTATTTATTTTGTCTTCTGGGAAACATGCAAGTATCTTCTGTAGCTTCTGAAGGGCAGTACTAAATGAAAAAAAAAAAGATATTTAGGCAAAATAAGAAAAATGTACACATCTTCATTTTGTTCAAAAGTTTACACCCCTGGCTCTTAATGCATTGTTTTTCCTGATGGAGCATTTGAACATTTTGTAATAGTTGCATATGACTCCCTCAGTTTTTCTCAGTGTGAAAAGATGGATCTTGAAATCATACAGTCATTGTTGGAATGGGTTCAAATACACAAAATGCTGAAAACCAAAGAATTTGTGGGACCTGAAGGATTTTTCTGAAGAACAACGGGCAGTTTAACTGTTCAGGACAAACAATAATTAAGATTTTGCAGATTCTGCAAGGTGTATGTAAACTTTTGAGATTGACTGTATAAGCTGATTTAGCTGAAAAGGTACAACACTTTGGGATAAAATATTAAGCCTCCTAACCAGCCTGACACAGCAACTGTGGCTCATCCAATGATGTGAGTTTGGGGCGAGACTCTTCAGTTTGTCCACTGACGGCAGATAGAATAAGTGAGGCCTAATTTTTGCAATACAGTTTGGCGATGCAAGCCTGCACATTTTACCTTTAAGCTTGCATCATCTTTTTGTAAACAATCATGACGTGGATTGAAATAAGATTATGTGAAGTTAAATATATACAGCAAATACAGACTGTTCAATGCTGCAAAATTGGTATGCTGCAAGATTGTGTAGTATAGACTACGTTTCATTTTTGTTAGATTTTCCAAAGCCTCAGAAATAAAAGACACAACAAAACAGTATGAAAAAAACAGTATAACTGAGAGTGCAAGATGCTCTCATAATAGTTTAAGTTATTCTTAAATGCATCACTGAATGGATGTAATGGAAGGTAATGCTCTACTGTATTGATCTCATTTCATGATTTACTGTAGCACTTTAACATAGCCTTTTCTGCTTGTGTCTGAGTGCTGGTATATGATTGCCTCATGACTACAGCAATGACAAGCCCTCTATTGAGCAAACAAACTGCATTCCCCGACAAACACAGAGGGTTTTAACCCTGGGGGTGAACGAGCTCCTACGCATCTCTGTGGGGGTAGAGAAAAAAACATTTGGCAAAATTCAGGTCATTGTACTCAAGTACTTAAAGGAGAAGTTCACTTCCAGAACAAAAATTTACAGATAATGTGCTCACCCCCTTGTCATCCAAGATGTTCATGTCTTTCTTTCTTCAGTCGTAAAGAAATGATGTTGTTGTTTTTTTTTTTGAGAAAAACCATTTAGGATTTTTCTCCATATAGTGGAGTTCTATGGTGCCCTAAGGTTAAACTAAAAAAAAAAAAATCAGTTTAAATGCAGCTTAAACAATCCCAAATGCGACTGTAAACAATCCCAGCTGGAAGGTTCTTATCTAGTGAAACAACAGTTTACAACTGCATTTGGGATCGTTTGAAGGCGCATTTAAACTGCATTTTAGAAGTTCAAAGAAGTCCACTAAATGGAGAAAAATCCTGAAATGTTTTCCTCAAAAAACGTAATTTCTTTAGCTTTATAATGGCAGTGAATAGCTGTTGATGTTCAATGGTCCAATAAAGTGCATTCATCCATCATAAAAAAAGTGCTCCACAGCTCTGAGGGGGTTAATAAAGGCCCCCTGAAGTAAATTGATGCATTTGTGTAAGAAAAGTGAGACTAGCATATTCTCACCGGAGCTTACGCTATGCCTATGTCCTACATCATTTGCTGAAATGCCACTCTTTCATGAACACACATACAAGAGTTTCTTACACAAACGTATTGATTCACATCAGGGTGCCTTTATTAACAACCTACAGCCCTGTGGAGTACTTTTTATGATGGATGAATGCACTTTATTGGATTTCAAAATCTCAACAGCCATTCACTGCAATTATTAAGCTCGGAAGAGCCAGGACATTTTTTAATATAACTTTGATTGTATTCGTCTGAAAGGAGAAAGTCATATTTACCTAGGATGGCTTAAGGGTGAGTAAATCATAATTTCTATTTTGGGTGAACTGTCCCTTTAAGCCCACCAAGGCTGCATCTTTTGTTTTAAAAAAAAAAAACAGTAATATTGTGAAATATTATTACAATTTTACATAAAGTGTTGTACTTTAATATATTTTAAAATGTAATTTATTCCTGTGATGCAGTCTTCTTTTAAAATTCTATTATTTGTCTTAATATTAAATAGTAAGAAATGAATATTGATTATACCTGGTTTGCAGGCAGAAACCAGGTATAAAAAAAACAACGACCGAATGCCTGGTTGACACAGAGGAGCTTATCCATCTCGCATGAATTATGGCTCCCTAAAAGCTTTGAATGTAAAGCAAACAGGAGCCCCACGCTGAACCAAACTGTGATGACATAGCATCTCTTAGAAACACAGAGCAGATCTGCAGCACTCGTTCACACACACATATTCCAAGTGTAACAGGACACCCATAAATATACACAAGAGAGAGAGAGACTGCAACTGCTTTTCCAATAATAGCCAGCTTGGTGGAATGTAGAAAGTAGGAAGACTGACACAAGACAGTGAGAGAAGAGAATGAATGTGATTGTGCAGAAAAGAAAATGGCATTCTAGCAAACTCTCTACAACATATTCTACATAAACTCCTCACTCATTCACCCTGGTCTGGCCCCTACCTTCATAAGTGACGGTGCAGTAGGCATCGCTAATGTCCTCATCATGCGTCAGCACATTCTGAGCGCATAGAATAAACACACGCAGCATGGGTGACAGTGGTTATGGCAGGATCTGTCACTAGTAAGTCACAAAACAGCGCACTGTGGTCCCAGACAGAGATGGACAACTGGGGGTGTGTCTGGATCCCAAATAAGTCCCAAAAATTCAGTCTGGTTTTTACTCCAAGATTAGAAAATGAAAGAGATTACAGGAAGAAGAGAGTTGAGAGTAGAAAGAAAAAGAGAAAAGCTCTGCCACAGACTGCGCATAGGACAGCAGTCTGTTGGGACTGTAGATGGTGTGGTTGCTGCCCCGCTTCCTGGCAGCCTGCACACACACTCACACTCAGCTGGCTCTAAAGCCCCTGACTCATATACACACTGCCCTTTCAATCACAGACTGCAGCTCCTCTTAAAGGGACAGGAGACTTTTGGTCAGCACCTGTTAAAGCAACCGTGACTCACAAATTTTGGGAAGTTCATTCCTGCTGCTTTCTGTATCTGACAAAACTCTAAGGAATATTTCAGCACAACTGCCATTGTACAACACTGGATAGGTGTATGGAAAATGGAAAGGTATAGATTTAGGTATAGAAGAAGAGATTTGGATGAGAGACCCTTTCCCATAACAATTTTAACAATTATGTTCAAACCTAAAATAATAAAATAATACAAACCCTTCATAATATACATAGCCTACTTTATGACCTTATTAAGAATGTGTGGTTCCAATTTGAACAATTGAATTTGAGTATATTAACATTCCTCTTCGTGAATCAGTTATTTCTGAAAACAGTGATACATTGATATTCTGTTGTCAAGTAATTTAGCTTTTTTTTTTTTCTCAAGTTTTACCAGTAGTAAACTGGTAACTGAAGATTCTGCCAGATTATCATCCTACAACCTCAAAATACATAGCACTGAAATTATAGACATGACAGGCATTTCATTTCCTTATTTTTCCTTTCTTGTTTTGACATTATATCTCATTATATCTGCACATTTTGTTTCTAGATTAATACTGATTCCACAATGGAGATTGAACAAAGAAGACAGTTTCAATAAATGGAAATTTGCACACACCTTTAGAAACGAAACTTAACTGGGGTGGGCCAGTTTACATAAATAGCCTGAAAACAAGACCTACTAGTGTACAGTAACTCCTCCTACATCCTGCAGCTGTCATAAACAGCAACACGGTTTGAAAGTCTTTTTATTTATTTAAGCTTCACAGAAGTCTATTAGTTTGAATGTGCTTAGAAAGAAACATAATTTAGCAGAACACCTAACATAACAGACATAACCAGTCACACGTGGTTTTTGTTGGTCCATATATAACATTATTGGTCCAGTCTTAAACCATTCTCACAGAGCGACAACCTTATTATAGCCTTATAATTACAATAACAAAAAAAGGTGTGTTAGTAGTATTATGTAAGATTTTACACTGAAGTGAAACTGAAACCGACTTTACCTCACTATATAACCTGGTCTGACCTTCTGTGTACTGTATTTTTCTCCCGAGCCAGAAACAACACTACAGACAGGTGAGATTTCATAGATTAAAAACTATACGCAATGTATTGTAAAGCAATTAACTTAAGAACGATCCCTAAATATAAGATTAGACTATCTAAATCTTGACAAGAACAGACACAGTACCATGCTATAGAATATAGACTACTCTACGAAGATTTTTTTATTAAACAATACTCATGTGACATTTCACATGTAAATTAATCATGTGCAGTATGCATTATTTTTATATATTTTTCACATGTAAGGCAAATTAGATTGATGGTGAAGATTTGCAAAATCATACTGTATATATTTTAACATACGCACTTTGCATTTAGCTATTTGTTAGCTATGCTGCCTATATGAGCCAGAGCTCACTTGCTGAAAATAAAGATTTAGATCACAACGCAATGCTCATTCTCTTAAAGGAGAAGTTCACTTCCAGAATAAACATTTCCTGATAATTTACTCACCCCGATCCAAGATATTCATGTCTTTTCAGTCTTTTAGGGTTTTTGAGGAAAACATTCCAGTATTTTTCAACAGGTTGAAGGTCCACATTGCAGTTTCAGTTAAGCTTCAAAGGGCTCTACACAATCCCAGCAAAGTCTTATCTAGCAAAACGATCTGCCATTTTCTAAGAAAAATACAAATTTATATACTTTTAACCACAAATGCTTGTCTTGCACTGATGCGTGTCTGTGACTTCACACATTACGTAATCATGTTGGGGGAAATTTTTCATTCTAGAAACGAACTTGATCCTTTAAAGGTGCCATAGAATGGAAAACTGTATTTACCTTGGCATAATTGAATAATAATAGTTCTGTACATGGACATGACATACCATGAGTCTCAAACACCATCTTTTTCTCCTTTTTATATAAATCTGGTGTTTGCAAAAGACCACTGAAAAATAGGCTAATCCTAACGTAACACGGACTATGACGTTATAGTCACGATCATTAATAGTCACGCCCCTGACATTTGCATAGCCGAATCTTCAGAAGTTCTGCAGGTAGGCTACTGTAAAAAAACAAAACAAAGCAAGGACAAACAGCGAAAATGGCAGATCACAGAAATAAATGTTATGTTCCAGGTTGTGCAGGGGATGTTAAGTGCAGGGATGGGTTGGTGTCTGTACTCAGAAAGGCAAGGAAAACAAACAAGGCGTTCTAATAAAATGAGACGAGCCACTAAAGGGACACGGTTAGCTTCTTGCTAGCAGTAGCCTGTTACATTAATTGTGTGGTAAGTGAAATCTTATGTACTGCAGAGTAAGGACAGATGACTGCGCTGACGATGGTGAATGATTTACAATCCTGAGCATCACTAACAAGCATCTAAACTTGTAAAATATGTGGCAAGTACTCCCACTGTAGTATAAAGTTACACAGAGCACGTGCAATTGCAAGTCTCAAAAGTGAAAGTAAAATGATCATGCATTCAAAATGGTAGTTTCAATGACCCACTATTAATAGCGGCTCGGCCTCCGTGATTTAATATATATTTTCCTCCATGTGTGAGCTACTGAAATGAGCCGCTCTGTGAAACAGCCAATCAGAGCAGAACTCATCATTATTATTCATTAACCTTCCAAATAAGGTAATAACAGACCATTTAATTCAAGGAACAAATCCTAGGGTTGTAAATGGACCTGTAAAACCGTTTCTGGAGAATTTTTGCCCTTTCTTATGCCATATACAGTTCCTTGCGAAATTATTCATACCCCTTCATTTTTTTCACATTTTGTTATGTTGCTGCCTTATGTTAAACTACAAAGCAAAAAATAGGTTTTTAACCTTTGTGCAAATTTATAAAAAAAAAAAAAAAACTTTTGAAACTTTCGCCTCTGACGCGCGTAAATTTTGCTTCAAACTTTTTTTTACACGCGTCGATTTCGCTCTTGACGCGCGAATGAACACAAAGTGGTCACGCGTATAACTAGATGCGGCAGGCGCGAATTTAGACGCATATTCGCGTTTGGTGTGAACGCAGCATAAGGCGTAAAATGCGCTCCTTATCCTGGAAGTAACGAATCTGCGCAATTATTGCGCGCGATTTACCTCCTTCCAGGGGCTTTGGCTGTGGAACTCGGTGTGCGCGATCGATGACTGGGGGTTCGGAGAAGTCTTCGAAAAGTTGCGTTATCAGCTCCGTCACAAACTCGGTTGGCCTTCCTTTTTCAGCTCCTTCTGGGATACCAACAATTCTGATGTTATTGCGGCGCGATCGGCCCTCAAGGTCGTTAAGCTTGGACTTAAGCATCTTGTTCTCTTTGCTTAAAGTATCCACAGATGTTTCCAGGGAAAGGATACAGGTTTCATGATCACCGGACTGCCCCTATACCGTCTCGACTCTCTCAATTAACTCTCGTTGCGTCTTTTGTATAGTTCGAAGAGTCGCTTCAAGTTTGTCGAATCTCTCGTCCAAGGCGCTGATAATCTTATCCGAGATCTTCTCCATCATCAGCGACATATCTTTTCCTTCAAGTCCGAGGCCCGCCGTTTGGTCACTCATCGCCATGTTGTCAGTAGCCTCAGGCTGTGACTGGGAAGGTTTAACGTCCTGGGGCTGTTTTTTTGACGGCATTGACAAAGTTTAAAGATCAAATGTAGCGCTATGGTTGTCTAGCTAAACTTTTAGCCCATTTAAAGTTAGTCTAATGATACGAAGATTACTATTTTATCGACTTGGTTGTGGAGAAGATGGCAAACACGTCTACCTGCTACGTTGCTCCATAGCGCCCCCCATTCTATGGCACCTTTAACTGTTTTTCTTCTTTGTTATACAATATATTGGTCTCTGATCACTTCTATGAAAAACCTCATGGTGTCCCTGTTTCTCCACTTACAGTCATGACTTCCTTTAGTTCATCACTCTCTGGTGAGCTGCTCCAGTGCCACATATGTCTGGATGTGCTTGCCGACCCAGTCACCACTTCATGTGGACACAACTTCTGTAATGTCTGTATTGAGGCATGCTGGGAGAGTGGAGAGCTCTATCTATGCCCTCTCTGTAAGGAAGGATTTGAAAGTAAGCCAGCGTTGAAAATTAATGTAGCATTTCAAAAGGTTGTTGACCGTTACAAGGTGCATCAACAGCTAAAGAAACTTCAACACCAAACAAAAACTTGTCATGAAGTTTTATGTGATGTCTGCTCTGAAAACAAGCTAAGGGCAGTAAAGTCTTGTTTGCAGTGTGTAACATCTTTCTGTGAGACTCACCTCGACCATCACAAAACTGCACCAAGGTTTGTAAGGCACAAACTGATTGACCCTGTGGACAATCTGGAAGATTACATCTGCAGGAAACACGATAAACCACTGGAGATGTTCTGCAGAGATGATCAGACCTGCCTGTGTCTGTTTTGCACTGAAACAGATCATAAGACTCATACCACAGTTTCTATAGAGGAAGAGAGTGGGGACAAGAGGGTAAGACGAGAGATCAGAAGATATTAAGTATTATTTAATTCTGCTTAATGGAACTGTTCACACAAAATTAATTTACTTATCTCCATGTCATTTTAACTTCTTCTGTGAAACAAAGAGCAGCTCTATGTCCATATGACTCTCTTTCTAAAGCAATTCAGTAGCAGATAAAAATATCAGTTAATAATTTACATTTTGGCTTATTTTTTACAAAATGATACACACACAATGGCATGATAAATGATGACCTTTTATTTTTCAATGTTGCGGTGATAAATAAAAATAAAAATAAAAATTCTGTCATTAATTACTCAACGTCATGTTGTTCCAAACTCATAAGACTTTCGCTCATCTTCGGAACACAAATTAAGATATTTTTGATGGTATTTTTGATGAACTCTCCAAAGACAGCAAGGGTCCTACCACGTTCAAGGTCCAGAAAAGTACCAGGAGTTGGAGAGTGCAAGTGCATGCATATGCGTAAGTATACGATTTTGTGATACAAAAAGTATTTTCATAGTTTCATAAAATTACAGTTGAACCACTGATGTCACATGGACCATTTTGTCGAGGTTTTTCATAACTTTATGGATCTTGAACATGGTAGGACCCTTCCTGTCTGTGGAGACATAGTCAGAAATCTCTCGGTTTTTATCAAAAATATCTTAATTTGTGCTCCCGAAGACGAACAAAGCTCTTACGAATTTGGAACGACATGAGGGTGAGTAATTAATGACAGAATTTTCATTTTTGGGTGAACTATTCCGTTAAGACTGTAAGAAAGCATGTCCACTTGATGTATTTGCTGTAAAAAAAAATATTGCTTTCTGTCCTCAGATTCAGCTGGAAAAAACACAGGAAGAAATAAAGCTAATGATCCAGGACAGGTGTAAGAAGATTGAGGAGATTAAAAACTTAGCAAAATCCAACAAGGTGTGTTGTTAGTGACAACTCAACAATTATCTACTTAATTATTTTTAAATACAATTATCTATTGTATAGAGCTGGTGATAAAAAGGGTTTGGAATCTGACTTGGATTCAGTGTCTATTATTCTTCTCAACATAACTAGAGCACCAATGAGAGAAATAAAGCAAATAAAGTTGAGCTGTTCAGTGATCTGATCCGCTCCATTGAGAGATGTCAGTGTGAGCTGCTGGAGGTGATGGAGCAGAAGCAGAAAGCAGCAGACAATCAGGCTGAAGAGCTGATTAAAGAGCTGGAGCAGGAAATTACTGAACTCGAAAGAAGAGACATTGAGCTGGAGAAGCTCTCACACACTGAGGATCATCTGCACCTCCTACAGGTCAGTCTCTCTCTTACTGCTGACATCACAAGACAACGCTTCTCATTCTGAAGCATTACTCTGTTCTCCTCCATTACTCCAGGTCTACTCATCTGTGTGCAGCCCTCCAGAATTCAAGACCTGGACAAACATCAATATTAACACTGATCTACTCAACACAGAAAAAGCTCTTACTTGCCTCAAGAAAAAAGTCAACAAGGAACTGAAAAAAATCCATGAGATCAGTAAGCAGTACAGAAGTGAATTTATATATAAACTGTATAATGAAGTATAAAAAAAGTATACTGAAATATTTTCTAGACATAAAGGGCAAGTTTATTTAGAACATGTTTTTTAACAGTAATTTAAGTAAAAAAAAAAAAAGTATAGTTTACCCCAAAAATATTTTTAAAAATCTGTCATATACTCACACTTTTGTTGCTGCAAACCTGTATCAATCTTGTCCATCTGTTAAAAACAATAGAAGATATTTTGAAAAATGTTGGTAACCAAACAGTTGCTGGTAGCCATTGACTTCAATACCTGAGAACTGAGGTTACATGCACAGTTTTTACTGCCAGCAATACTTTTACAAGTTGCAGCTGTCTAAATAGTGTTTTCTTCTCAGTTCTTGATCTAGCGATTAAATAAGTCTTGCATCAGTCTTGTTGTATACTTTATATATAAACACTTAAGTGGATTTTCACATTTTCTTTCACAGCTCAACCTTCTGTTATTCAAGAATTCAACTTCATTCCACCAACATCACAACCTTTAGGTAATAGTTTATTAGTATTTGGCAGCACTAGCACAGATTCTGTTTCCTCCCATCTTTCACCGGTACCTAAATGTACTTCAGATATGGACAAAATGGATGCATCTATTACTTTGAGAACACAGCAGGGCATCCTGACTGAGATTTCAAGTATTAAAACAAGCAATGACCAGACAGAGGGCAAAATCTACTTCACCCTGGGTAAAACAGACTGCGGCACTCGCTCAAAGAAAGCAGGGTATATTAAGCAAGTGAATGTCTCATGGTTCGGTCTGGGTTTGAGTGCATTAAAGCAACTTTATGCAGGTAAGATAAATATGGCTAATATTAACATGATCTGAACGGCTGCTTCTAATGCATTCATCACTTTACTTGTGTTTCACTTGCAGTGGATGTGATTTTGGATCCTAACACAGCTCACCCTAAACTCGCCTTGTCTAAAGACAGGAAACAAGTGAGTCATGGTGAATTCTGGAGAGATGTTCCCAATAACCCTGAGAGATTTGACACCTCTCCTTGCGTCCTGGGAATGGATGGCTTTTCCTGTGGGAGGTTTTACTTTGAGGTCCAAGTCAGTGATAAGACTGAATGGGATTTGGGTATGGCTCAAGAGTCCATCAAAAGAAAGGGGAAAATAACAATGCGCCCAGAGAAAGGATTTTGGTGTATATGGCTAAGAAATGGGCGTGAATATGTGGCTAATGAATCTCATCCTGTTCCTCTCTCTTTAAAAGACAAGCCCCAGAAGGTGGGGGTGTTTGTGGATTATGAGGAGGGTCTGGTCTCCTTCTACAATGTGGAGACCAAGGTTCTTATCTACTCCTTCACTGGTCAGTCTTTCACCAAGAAAATCTATCCATTTTTCAGCCCTTGCAACAAAAGAGGAGATATTAACTCAGAGCCTCTGATTATCTATACGGTTAGTTGAGACTTGTATGGCTTAATATGAAGTAAATGATGTCTCTTACTGAAATATGTAGTAGAAAACCCATGAAAGATTGACATTATTTATAAAAATCCACATAATTAATGGGGCGCCATTATTTCAATGATGTAAAATGGTTGCACTCTGGGAGTTACTGGCACCACCAGTTGCTATTTATACTGTAGCACAACCAGGGGCGTAGCAACCGGGGGGGATGGGGGGGGCACATCCCCCTCACTTTTAGAAACAGGTAATTCTGTCCCCCGTACTTTTTTTGACCTAGCGCCAATATTTCCGCCCCTGGTCTGTGATTTGTTACTTAGATTTGAGTGAAGTAACATTTAGCCAATCACAGCGCGAATCTCTTGGGCATCTGCCATGAGCTTCAAATCTTGTTGCTCTTGTAAACAGAATGTATTATACTGTATGAACATCACCTTTGGGTGACATGACCATACTGTCCCCCCCCACTTTTAAATTGGCTGCTACGCCCCTGAGCACAACAAAACTAAAACGGAAAAAAAATACTGATATAAGCACAGCTACTGAAAGAGCTTACAGGCGGAGATTGATATAAGCGTAGGCTTAAACCAAATTCCCTACCAATAATTTTTCCCACAAGGAGAATAAATGCCCCAGATATCGAGTGAAATCTGTGCTGAGAAACTCCTTTAGCGGCTGTGGCGACATGACAAGCATCAGCATGTTTACATCCTGTCAGGATGGCATCTAGCATTTCTTGTCTCTGCTGTTGATTAGCTCTTTTAGTAGTTGTGGTCTACTAAAGGCCTCAAAGGCACCACGACTAAATTGGAGAGAACAAAGACGAAGGTCTTCAGGTTTTTTTATTCGTCCACAGGCATCTTACCATTCTCTTCTTCTTATCGCTAGGAAAGCAGTGAAGACATTGCTTCTCTTGTCGCCCTTCAGCTGAAAATTACAAAAGACACAATGTAGCATCGTATCAGAATTTTACTTTCTGAGTTGCTTATTCTGAGTTGTGTTGCAGCGGCAGTATCCCACCGAGTGCAACCATTTCACAGCATCGAAATAATGGCGCCCCCATAGTCGAAAATATGTATAAAACGATGTGGATTTTTTTTAAATAATGTAAATCTTTCATAGGTTTTCTACTACATATTTCAGCAAGAGACATCATTTACATTATATTAAGCCATACAAGTCTTAATACCCGGGATTCCCTTTCCGTGGAACCTTGCACTAAAGTGTTTGATTTCTTAAAGACACACACACACACACACACACACACACACACAAACACCCACACATTAGCTGGTTAAGTGTTGTTGGCATGTGTTTGTGTACTACCAACAACCAAGATAAATAGTAAATTAGAAAAGTAATTTCATACCTGGATACACTCTTAAAAATAAAGGTGCTTTAAAAGGTTGATGCCATAGAAGAATCATTTTTGGTTCCACAAAGAACCATTCATTCAAAGGTTCTTTAAGACCCATCTTTCTTACCTTTTTATAATCTGAAGAACCTTCTTTCGCCACAAAGAACCTTTTGTGAAACAGTAATGTTCTTTAGATGTTTAAGGTTCTTTATGGAACCATTTAGACAAAAAAGGTTCTTCTATGGCATCATGAAGCACCTTTATTTTTAAGAGTGTAGGTAAATGTGAAGCTCAGTAAAGTACGTCCTTACTCTTGTTTCTTGTTTCTTGCTTCAACTTTTTCTCTGTCCTACCATCTATAGTTTCAGGGAATAGCAAGTATGAGTCGGAGCAGTTCAGAGTAATATGTGTTTGTTTTATTATTATCTAACTGCATAGGCATAAAATATTAATAATTGTCTTGCTTATTGTACATTGTACATTGAATGAATTTCCTCTTTTTCTTTCTTTATTTGTATTTATTTATTTATTTGGGAAAGTAAATAAATGTTTCTTCAATAACTTTGTGTGTTTGTTAGATTGATTAGCACCAAATAACTTTACTAAGCCATTCTAAATCATTGAGAAGTGTCAGGTTGACTTTTTAATAAATCTTTTTTTTTTTTAAGTTTGTGTTTGATGTTGGCTTGAGAGAGCCTAAATAGAAAGATATTAGGTTTTAAGATAAAAGAATTTATGAGACAGACGAACAGATAGTTAGGAGTGATGGCTACAAGGTACACATCTCTTGTTAATGTTGAGCTTGTCACTTCCTGTTAATCAGTAAACCAATAGTATATACGCTTTTATGTAAAACAGGAAGCTTTCGTGACCAATTGTAAAGGCCTTTTGACACGCCCAATTCTCCAACCTGCAGCTATCCATGTCAAAAAAGACAATGTACAACAACCTCACAATCAGTTTCCCTGATAATATGTCAGCAATAATGTCACATCATTTATTATTAGCCTACCTTTTAAGTAAAGACATGGATGATTTTATCCCCAACATTCTGTGACAGTTTGCAGCAGTGATTTAAATAGCAAACATTTCAAATTCTAGAATTTGAAAATGTTTACATTTTGCGATCCACTGACTAATATCGCGTTCAGTGAGTTTACAAATATACAACTAAGGAGTAGTTAAAGGTATATTGACATTTGGGCTAGTACTCTATGACGTAATGTTTACAGAGGATTTAGCCCACACCTTTACAAAAAAAGGAAACTGAAACAATACATCAATAATACATATAAATCCTTACCTTTACTGAACAGCTTCTTCAGTCTTTGGCTTTGAATGACACAGACAATCAGTTCTGCTGTGTATTTTTGCCTGAAAGTCAAAGGCAACCATAACAGACAGGTAAGAGATTTTTTTTTTATTATTCAAGAAAGTGAGAAGAGCATTGCAGTGTTTCTAATTACATTTATGTTATCTGTTAGCAGATACACAAATTTTACTAAAACATTATTTAAATTTAATTCTAGAATAATGCAGAGAGAGCAGTATGCTGCATTATTCGAATTAAGTTCAATTAAATGCAGACCTTACATAACTAACTAAAATTAACTGCTGTCTTCTTTTCAACGGAATCTTGAATAAAACCTTTTTTTTTAAGAAAAAAAGGATAAACTTTTAGTAATATAAATTATGTCACTTGCAAATCAAATTACATTAAACAACCTCATATTGTTACTATTTAACTAACAGAGTTGACTTACTTCAGATGTTGACAAGCCGCTTTCAGTGCCATGTTAGAAGGTGTGCACCGACCCAATCAACACTTCATGTAGACACAACTTCTGGAGTTTCTATACTAAAATGTCCTCTTTTTTAATAGGAAAAATAAAATCCACAACTGAAAATAAACAGAGCTTCAATTGTGATGGCTGACCGCACAAAGATGCAAAAAAGCTTAAACAAATCTAATGTTCTGTGTGATGTCTGCCATGGAAATCAAAAAGCAGTAAAATCATGCTTGCAATGTGTAACATCTTTCTGTGAGACTCACCTGGAAAATCACAAAACAGCAACAAGGCTCATAAAGCACAAACTGATCGACGCTGTGAACAACCTGGAAGATTATATCTGTGTGAAACATGAAAAACCACTGGAGCTATTCTGCCAAGACGACCAGACATTTCTCTGTCTGATCTGCATTGAAATAGGACACAAAACTCACAACATTGTTCCCATAGAACAAGACAGTGGAGATCGGAGGGTGAGAAATACAAATTTGAAGATATTTAAACAAATACAATTTGTGCAAATCAGACTAAAATTGTCATAAAACTACAAAATCACTAAAAGAAGAACTTGCCTACTTTTCATCCTCAGGCTCAGCTGGAAAAAACACAAGCGGAAGTCAAGATGATAATACAGGATAGAATGAAGAAGACTGAAGAGATAAAAAGCTCAGTAAAAACCAATAAGGTGCACTTTCAAAGCCATTAAAAATTTTTATACGTTATTTTTGCTATAGAATACTAAACATGAATCTTAATATTAAATCTGTTTTTCCTAACCTAACCAGCACAACAGTTTCAAAATTCTCACTGCTCTGAATAACTGCATTGAGAGATGTCAGTCTGAGCTGCTGGAGGTGATGGAGCAGAAGCAGAAAACAGCAGAAGCACAGGCTTTAGAGCTTATTAAAGAGCTGGAGCAGGAAATCACAGAGCTCAAGAGGAGAGACACTGAGCTGGAGCAGCTCTCACACACTGAGGATCATCTGCACCTCCTACAGGTCAGTTGTCTTTACTCACTGATACTTCTCACAATGTTTTAATCAGATCAAAACGCATGTTTAGGGATCTCCTCTGTCTTGCAATACTGCAGACTTTTTCATCTGCGTGCATACCTCCACAAGTCAAGCCCTGGAGCAACATTACTGTTATGAACATAGATCTGAACACAGAAACCTTGGACAAAGCTCTCCAGAGCCTTCAAGAAAACATCAAAATAGAACTGAAGAAATTCTTTGAAACACGTAAGTATTAAAAGGATCGTTTACCCAAAAATGAAAATTCTGTCATTATTTACTCACCCTTTTGTCGTTTCAAACTTGCAAGACCTTCCTTAGTCTTTGGAACTCAAAGTAAGATGCTTCTGATTAAATCCGAGAGCTCTCTGACCCTCGATAAACTGCAAGGGTCCTACCACGTTTAAAGGTTGTATCAGCAATTTCAAGCCTGAAACATAAAGTGTCACATTCAGCTGACCTTTCTTCACGATCCGCTCGCTGCCTGCCCCATAAATTGGCTGTAAAAAAAACGCGTCTCTGTGGTCAGCCTAGAGTCCGAGATATGCCAAAAAAACAATCGGTGCTACCAACCATTCCACAGAAAAACAAACAGTGTTCCAACCAATCAGCGTCAGGGGGTTGGTGTTGTGGACTTCCTGTGACGATAAACAAACGAGGAGGAAGCAAATGCAGGTGAATGAAGTTTATTGAAGACAAACAAAAGGTAAACTCAGTGCAGTGATGATGAATGTCTCTCGGATGGGTGGTGCAAGGGCTGATGGTCGATGACGGAGAAACGGCGTGAATAATCCAGAGTGGTGCGCGGAGGTGTCGTGACAAACAGTGCAGATCACACGAAGACACAGACAACATCCAGCGACGAAGACTCCAGAGACAGGCAAGGCAAACACAACACGAACGAGGTCCGGGGTGAATCATCTGACAGAGGAAGAGAGAATGAGGTGAGTATAAGTAGACCGAGATGATGTGCTGCAGCTGGTGCGGGACTGATTGGCAGCTGCGCAGAGAGCGTGACAGACAACATAGACAAACTCACAGATCACAAGACATGAGAAGCCGGTCGATCTCAGTACCGTGACAGTACCCCCTCCCCTAGGAACGTCCCCTGACGTTCCCAGACTCCTCTACCTGTCGATTGTAATCATCAATAAGGGAGTGATCCAGGATGTCCCTGGCAGGTACCCAACTTCTCTCCTCCGGACCGTAACCTTCCCAGTCCACCAAGTACTGGAATCCGCGTCCCCTGCGCCTTGAGTCCAGAATACGATTAACCGAATATGTAGGTTCCCCGTCTACGAGTCGCGGCGGTGGGGGAACCGGGGCTGGCGGATTAATGGGTGCAAAAAACACGGGCTTAATTTTGGAGACATGAAAGACGGGATGAATCCTCCTGTATACTGGAGGAAGTTTAAGGCGGACTGCCACCGGACTAATGATTTTGGTGACAGGAAACGGGCCAATGAATTTGGGAGCAAGCTTATTCGATACGGAACGGAGAGGAATGTTCTTAGTAGAAAGCCACACTTTGGAACCGACGACGTATACGGGAGGCCTCGACCGGTGGCGATCAGCCTTAGCCTTGGTGCGCGCTCCCACCTGGAGTAGAGTCTCACGGGCTCTAGTCCAGGTGCGATGACACCTCTGGACAAACGCGTGAGCGGAGGGAACCGCGACTTCGGATTCCAGACTGTGAAAAACTGGTGGCTGGTACCCTAAACTACATTCGAATGGGGATAGGCCCGTAGAAGATACTGGTAATGAATTGTGGGCATACTCCACCATAGAGAGTTTTTGGCTCCAGGAGGAAGGATTTCTAGCGACCACACATCGCAACGTTCTCTCCAAATCTTGGTTGGCTCTCTCAGTTTGTCCATTGCTCTGCGGATGGAACCCTGACGAAAGACTAACAGTAGCCCCTAGTAACCTACAAAACTCCTGCCAAAATTTGGACACAAATTGGGGTCCCCTGTCGGAGACCACGTCCGTCGGGAGGCCATGTAACCGAAAGACATGATCCACGACAGTCACCGCTGTCTCCTTGGCTGAGGGTAATTTGGGCAAGGGAATAAAGTGGGCAGCCTTCGAGAACCGGTCCACCACGGTTAAAACTACCGTGTTACCCTGGGAGGGTGGGAGGGCGGTGACAAAATCTAGAGCGATGTGGGACCAGGGTCTCGAAGGTACCGGCAGCGGTTGAAGGAGCCCATCAGGGGGTCTGTTGGAAGTCTTGCCAATGGCACAAACTGAGCAAGCCAAAACAAAACTGCGAACATCACGAGCCATACGAGGCCACCAAAATCGTTGCTTGACCAAATAAATGGTTCGACTAACTCCCGGATGGCAAGCTAGATTGGAACAATGTCCCCACTGGATAACCTCGGACCGTAATCCCTCTGGCACAAATAAACGATTCGGTGGGCATCCGGCCGGGGGCGTTACCCCTTCTAAGGCTGTTTTAACCTTCGATTCGACCTCCCATATGAGAGTTGAAACGATAAGCGTTTCGGGAAAAATACTCTCGGGAGTAGACGGGCGATCGGAGTGGTCAAAAATGCGAGATAAAGAATCGGGTTTGACGTTTTTGGAACCCGGGCGGTACGAAAGAGTAAAATCAAAGCGTCCGAAAAACAATGCCCACCGAGCCTGCCTAGAGTTCAATCTTTTAGCTGTTCTAATATACTCGAGGTTTTTATGATCGGTCCACACTATGAAAGGTACCCCCGACCCCTCTAACCAGTGGCGCCATTCCTCCAATGCCAATTTGACTGCCAACAACTCTCGATTACCAATATCGTAATTTGATTCAGCTGGCGATAGACGATGGGAAAAAAACGCGCAGGGATGCATTTTGTCGTCTGAGGGAGAGCGTTGTGATAATACCGCACCTACCCCCACCTCAGACGCGTCGACCTCCACCACGAACTGACGTGATGGATCAGGGGTAATCAGGATGGGAGCCGAAACGAAGCGGCTTTTCAGTTTGGCGAACGCAGCCTCGGCTGCATCCGACCACCTGAACGTCGTTCTGGGGGAGGTCAAGGCGGTCAGAGGCGAGGCTAGTTGGCTGAAATTGCGAATGAAACGCCGGTAAAAATTGGCAAACCCCAGAAACCTCTGCAGGGCCTTACGGGAATCTGGAGTTGGCCAATCCACCACAGCCTTGATCTTCTCGGGATCCACACACACTCCCTCCGGCGACAAGATGTACCCTAGGAAAGGAACAGACTGTGCATGAAAAGCGCATTTCTCCGCCTTGACAAAAAGCCCATTCTCTAACAGCCTCTGGAGCACTCGCCTGACGTGCTGCACATGTTCCTGGAGAGAAGAGGAAAAAATCAATATGTCATCCAGGTAGACATATATGAATTGATCGACCATATCTCGCAGCACGTCATTGACGAGTGCCTGAAAGACCCCTGGGGAGTTGGACAAGCCGAAGGGCATGACCAAGTATTCAAAGTGCCCCCTGGGGGTATTAAAGGCGGTCTTCCATTCATCTCCCCTCCTTATGCGGACCAAATGATAAGCATTTCTTAAGTCCAATTTAGTGAAGACGGATGCTCCCTGCAACCTCTCGAAGGCTGAAGATATCAACGGCAAAGGATAGGTGTTTTTTACCGTGATATTGTTCAACCCCCGGTAATCAATACAAGGTCGCAGAGACCCATCCTTCTTCCCCACAAAAAAGAACCCCGCCCCCGCTGGAGAAGAGGAGGGTCGAATGAACCCGGCTGTTAAAGAATCAGAAATGTATTTCTCCATAGCCTCTCTCTCAGGAACTGAAAGTGAATATAATTTGCCCTTAGGCGGAGACGTACCTGGCAGTAACTCTATTGCACAGTCATAGGGACGATGTGGAGGAAGAGAAGCAGCCCTAGACTTACTGAACACTTCCTTCAGGTCGAGATACTCCGCGGGCACGTTACTTAGATCCATCGGCTTCTCCTGAAACACAGAGCTAGAAACAGACGAACAAGCAGACACCAGACAAGATTCATAACATTTAACGCTCCATTCAGACACCGACTGCAGCTGCCAATCAATCCGGGGATTGTGCCTGGTGAGCCATGGGTGTCCGAGAACGATGGGGGAGTGGGAAGAGTTCATGATGTAGAATGAGATGCTCTCACTGTGATTGCCTGACACAGTGAGAGTGACGGGTTCCGTGATGTGGGTGATGGTGGGAAGATTCTGACCATTGAGTGCGTTGACAGCTATGGGATCATTGAGGGGCCTGAGGGAAACAAGGTTCTGGTGAGCAAAATTAAAGTCCATAAAATTACCTTCAGCCCCGGAATCCACAAGTGCAGTGCAGCGGTGATCATGGTTGGACCATCTGAGCCTAACCGGGAGAAGAGTGGAGGTGGCGCTGGATGAGGTCTTTGTAGCGGAGATCCCACCCGACAGTAGCCTCAGTTTTACTGCCGGGCTGGCCCTTTTAACGGGCAGTTATAGGCGTAATGTCCAGATGTTCCACAATACAGGCAGAGTCCCTGGGATCTCCGCCTCTCCTTCTCCTCCCGGGTAAGCCGAGCTCGCCCCACCTGCATGGGCTCGTGATCGTTGGCTGGGCCGACCGAATCTCCGCCGCTGGCTCGAGATGATGTTCCCTCCCCAGGGGGGAGCCGAACGGGTAGACACCGCCGCTCGGCTCGGGAGAGTCGAGAGTCTACCCGCAGTGCCAGGTCGATCAGGGCGTTGAGAGTGGCGGGTAGATCCAGGGCGTAGATTTCCTTCTGGATTCGGTCGGCCAGCCCATGCAGGAACATGTCCCACTGCGCCTCTTCGTTCCACTGACACTCTGCCGCGAGGGTGCGGAACTCGATAGAATAGTCCGAGACGGATCTCTCCCCCTGTTTGAGATCCGTCAATAGCCGCGCGGCCTCTCTTCCTGCGACCGCGCGGTCAAACACCCTCTTCATCTCGGCGGAGAGTGTAGTGAACGAAGCACAGCAAGGGTCCTGGTTCTCCCACACCGCCGTTCCCCACAACGCCGCCTTCCCAGACAGCAGGGTGAGCACGAACGCCACCTTGCTTTCCTCACTAGCGAAAGTACGAGGCTGTAAAGCGAAATGCATAGAACATCTAGTGAGGAAAGCCCGGCAATAGTTCGGCTCACCGCTGTAGAGTTCCGGGGAGGGAAGGCGGGGCTCCGATGGTGGCGTCACGTTGGATGGTATCGGGGGAGATGGAATCACTGGCGGCGTGGGTGGCGCAGCGGGAAGTTGTATCTGCTGCATACGCTGGGTGAGCTCGGACACTTGCACCACGAGAGCCCGAATGGCCTGTCCGGACTCGACCATTGATTTATCCTGGCTGTCCATCCGAGAGACGCAGGCTCGCATGAAGTCTTCCAGTGTGGATGGGGAGGAGCCTGCTGCTTCCATGACGGTCAGATGATTCTGTGACGATAAACAAACGAGGAGGAAGCAAATGCAGGTGAATGAAGTTTATTGAAGACAAACAAAAGGTAAACTCAGTGCAGTGATGATGAATGTCTCTCGGATGGGTGGTGCAAGGGCTGATGGTCGATGACGGAGAAACGGCGTGAATAATCCAGAGTGGTGCGCGGAGGTGTCGTGACAAACAGTGCAGATCACACGAAGACACAGACAACATCCAGCGACGAAGACTCCAGAGACAGGCAAGGCAAACACAACACGAACGAGGTCCGGGGTGAATCATCTGACAGAGGAAGAGAGAATGAGGTGAGTATAAGTAGACCGAGATGATGTGCTGCAGCTGGTGCGGGACTGATTGGCAGCTGCGCAGAGAGCGTGACAGACAACATAGACAAACTCACAGATCACAAGACATGAGAAGCCGGTCGATCTCAGTACCGTGACACTTCCGCTCTGCCTCCCTCACATCCCTGCACCAGTAGGAAAGTCCACAACACCAACCCCCTGACGGTGATTGGTTGGAACACTGTTTGTTTTTCTGTGGAATCGTTGGTAGCACCGATTGTTTTTTTTGGCATATCTCGGACCCAAGGCTGACCACAGAGACGCGTTTTTTTTTACAGCCAATTTATGGGGCAGGCAGCGAGCGGATCATGAAGAAAGGTCAGCTGAATTTGACACTTTATTTTTCAGCCTAGAATCGCTGATACAACCTTTAAGGTCCAAAAAGGTACCAAGAACATCGACAACATAGTCAATGTGACATTAGTGGTTCAACTGTAATTTTATGAAGCTACAAAAATACTTTTTGTTGTGCAAAAAAAACTAAAATCAATTTCATCAAAAATATCTTAATTCATGTTTTGAAGATGAACGGAGGTCATACAGGTTTGGAATGACATGAGGGTGAGAAATTAATGACAGAATTTTTATTATTGGGTGAACTATCCCTTTAAGGAATATAAATATACTCTGTTCTACTAGTCTATGTTTAACAGCAAATCATTTTTTTTTTCATAGTTCACTGTCCACACAGACCTTCAGTTATTCAAAAGTCTTCTGCATCAGCTTCTGAGAGTACAAATTCTGTTCCCTCTCATCCTTTACTGGTGTCTGAAAGTTCCTCAGTGATGGAGAAAAAAGAGGTATCTGCTACCCTGAGCACACAGCAGGGGATTCTGACAGAAGTTTCTAAAACTACAACAAGCAATGTTCAGACAGAAGACAAAATCTACTTCAACAAGATCAGCACTCTCTCGTCAAAAAGAGTGGAAAAGACTCATAAAAAAGGTTTTGGCACTGGTAAGACAGACATAGGACCAGGGTTAAAAAAATTTGCTAAAAGTCTGGTAGTGTTTGATCCTCAGTTGTTTATTGTATTTTAGCCAGTTTTTCCTTTTGTGACTATTTATGCCTAGTGTTTCAAAACCTGTTCTGTTCAAATCTGTAATAGCTGTGTACACTAACATTAAATATTTCTCCATCAGCAGATCTGAGTACACTAAAGAAACGTTATGCAGGTAACGTTCTCATGGTTATGATTAACATAAGCTTAGACTCCTCTCAGACGGAGTCTTTAAATTAGCTACATGTATTGTATTTTTCACTGTGCATGTGTTTCCTTTCTAGTGAATGTGATTTTGGATCCAAAAACAGCTTACCCTAAACTCATCCTGACTAAAGATGGCAAACAAGTGAAGCATTGTGGATCCTGGAGAGATGTTCCCAATAACCCTGAGAGATTTGACTCCTCTGCCTGTGTCCTGGGAATCGATGGCTTTTCCTGTGGGAAATTTTATTATGAGGTTAAAGTCAGAGAAAAAATGGAATGGGATTTAGGTGTTGCTAGAGAGTCCATTCAGAGGAAGGGGAAAGTAACAGTGTGCCCAGAGAATGGGTTTTGGTGTATTTGGCTAAGAAATGGGCGTGAATATGTGGCTAATGAATCTTGTCCTGTTTCTCTTTCCCTAAAAGACAAGCCCCAGAAGGTGGGGGTGTTTGTGGATTATGGAGAGGGTCTCGTCTCCTTCTACAATGTAGGGACCAAGGCTCGTATCTACTCCTTCACTGGTCAGTCTTTCACTGAGAAAATCTACCCATTTTTCAGCCCATGCAACAAACGAGGAGATGTGAACAAAAAGCCTCTGATTATTTACTAGTTAGTTAGTCTGCTACTAGTTAGTGTAATTATTACAAGTAATGGCTATTTTAAAAAGTTAATGAATCTCTAACCTTTCTCAGAGAATGTGGATTGCTTAGCTGCATCCACATATCTGAATGTTTGATGGATTAGGCTTACTATATGTTTTTGATACATTATAATACATGTATTATACGTCATATCTTTATGGAGTTAAAGGTGTTTACATGGCTTAATAGAGTCAACAGTAGGAAGATCCAAAAGTTATGCAGATTGTGACTATTCAACATTGTCCAACTTTCACCATCTCTTGTTGTGATTGTCATACATTGCAGAAAAATGTAATTTATGTTGTTAAAGAGATTTTTTTTGTCATGTTACCAGATCAAATTAAACATAAGTGAAACCAACAATTCCAGATCACCTGAATGATATGAGCTAACAGTCACTTAAGTTAATCTTTAGTTACTTCTTACAGAAGGTTTAAAATGGGTCCCTCTGGCAATGACTACTATAATGTCTTCAAACCCATGAGTGGCCTAATAAAGTTTTTGTAACCTATTCTGTGCCATCTGCTCTTTGACCATGTGTTGCACTGTGTATCTGTAATATTTGGAAATGTGATATTTGTTGTGATTTTTTTATTTTTTATTTTTTTTGATTAAAGAGTAAACCAACCAAATGTTTATGTC